>NC_081833.1:64379477-64679894 GCF_030867095.1 Alligator mississippiensis | reverse complement strand
ACAATCACTGTCAAAATAATAGGTTCACATTTGTGTTATGTTCTCATTACAACCTTGAATGAAGTATCAGAATTTTAATGCCTCATATATTCAAAGAATTAGAGAAGTATGCAGTATTGCTTTGACCTTTTCAATATTCTATAAACGGATTGTTGAAAATTCCACTTTTCTTCCTTGTTTACAACTTCTCTCTCTTCAGCTTTTCTTCTTTGTTAATTTGTGGGGATGGGATGAAACGACTGACCTTTTCAGCAGTCGGTATTTTCATTGGCTAAAGTATACATCAAAATCATATGCTATGGGATACCTAGCAGCAGAATTATTTTATTTTATTTCCTTTTATTAGGAACTTGCAATAAAAGTACACAAGTGACATTTTATACTATTGCTAAAAATGTAATGAATGTGAGGCATATCTAGAACATAGTAATATTTCTGTTGTATAAAAAAAACCCATTCAGCTAGTGACAAAATGGGGTGGATCCCAAATGCATATTGCAGGGGGCATCTTTCTGAGGAACCTGCAGATCCCTCTGGGATTTTAGCTGGAACCGTGGGTGCTCAGCACTTATGAGAATCAGGTATCAACCCTCTCCTGTATTCCTTTCTATATTTCTCTTCTCTTCTTTGGCCCTGCTCTGATAGCACTCTTATTTAATGGCTCCTGTTGTAATATTGCGTCTGTTAGACTGCAAAGGGGGATGAATTAAGAGAATCTGCTGCAATAGATGCATCTTGCGTGTTAATGTAGTGGTTATATTGAGGAGAGTGAATATTGATGAATCCTGTAGCCGCAGCTCCTGCATACTGGAGCCTTGGAAGCATTTCTGTGTCATCGAATGGTGTAAACTCTAAGCTAAAAGAAGATTTGCAATTAGCCTGTTACTATACCTGTCTCTCTGCATGGTAGATCTGGAGTCTAGGGAGTTCTGTACATGCAGAGTGCAGCTCTGGAGGATGGGGTGAGTGAAGGAGTGACAATAAGTAGTTTTGAAAACCTCTTTCCCTATATTTTTCAACTGAGAAATAATCTTCTTTTTGGTTGCCTGGTTAATAGATAGAGGGAAGAGGAAGGCAAATATTTTCAAAGAAGCAAAAATGGACCTTTTTTTTAAACATTGATGGTTGGAAATGCTTATAGCCTTCAAAGGGAGATCAAGCAGGGAGAAAATCCTTAAGGTATTTGCAAAAGAGGAGCATTCCTTTTGGTCATTTTATGTTACGGCTCCTTAAAGCAGGCTTTCTTGGGAAGGGCAGCATATACATTAATAAATAAATAGAAGTAAAATATAGCCTGAAACAAGTGGAAGGGAATTTAAATTCATGATATGGTTACACTTACATGAGTGGCTAAAACCAATGTCATTAGCTACAATTTTGGATTTATTTCTGAATTATACCCAGATTCTTCTCTTTGGTATATTGGTGAAAATCCACTGAAATTAGTGGAATTTAGTGTACTATAATGAAGATAAGAACTGGTGTTTTTAGAGTGGAGTTTGAATTGTGCACTGAATGTTATTTTTTCTTTCATGTGGGTAGTCTATCTAAATTACTGAACTAGGAGCAGGAAATAACATTTTTAAATATTGTTCCAGTACTGTACCTTAGATAGAATTGACCTTCTTTCTTCATTAGTGAAATGAAGATTACATAAAGTCATCTGCACAGTTTGGTCCAGAAATAAGGAGAGGTTAATGAGTTCTAAAAATGGATGTCCGTGTACTAAGCTGGAAGGTAGGTAAGTTGTCATCACACTGAGATGCTGTTTTCTTATTGGCTAGGAATGCCTGGGAGTAGCCTCAAGATGATAGATAATTACATCTACTGTGATAGACTGCTTGTGTGTTTAGTCACTAAGGGTGCATCCAGATGAGCACATGTAGTTTGTGGTGCCACAGACCCATCTTCAGTGCCACAGAGTGCGCATGACATGCATGTGGGCATTTGCACCACCTGAAACCAGAGCCTCTGTGTGCCCAGATCATCACTACTGCAGCCCCAGGAGGCCCCCAGGACCCCAGTAAGGCTGCTGGGGCCAGCCCAGGTGCTGGTCCCAGCCTCCTTTACCCCACCTGGAGCATTTTTCCCTGTGCTAACCCCAGGTGCAGGGATATGCGTTGGGGCAAAAAGCAGCAGCACAAATTTGTGTCGTTGCTTTTTTTTCCCCATGGTAACTACACACCCCTACTCTTGTGGATGCAGCCTAAATTTGCAAACATGTTTGAATCACCAGCTTGGGCTAGGTGGTTTACTTTGAGCTGTCTACACCTGAGTTGAGCTGGTGGGTCTGAGGGTCTCTTCCAGTCTCGTGAAGGGTACTAGGGAGGGTAAAAAAAGCATAGCCCCAGGGCCCTTGTAGTGGCTGGGCTTTCCCAACCCAAGACTGTGCTGTGAATGCATGGAGGTGTTCATGTTCATTAGGCTGGTTTGGTTACCCATTTTAGATTAAACCAAGCCAATCTAAAGTTAAGTCAGTTCTGATGTGAATTAACTTGAGATGGGGCATGCCCATTTTAGGGTGATTTAAGCCCTGTGAACACTTCTATGCTTGGGCACTTAGATTACCCTGAGCTCATTTGGGTTGATCAAAATGTAAAGGTTGTATGTACCTGAAGTGAAAGTGTGTTCATAAGAAGAATATAGGGAGGACCTGTTTTTTTCCATGTCTGGCACTTCCATCATCTTGCTACTTTTAATTAAAATGAAGAACTTTTTTATAAGGATAATTTGTATCCTGTATTAAACAAACAAAAATATTTTGGGTTAGATTAATTTCTATATAGAACATAAGTATTTTTTTGGAAAGATCAATGTATTCTATAGTGTTTGTCACTGTACAGTTAGTATTAGAGAAAATGCAAGGGATCGGGTTAATAGGTTTATATCTTAGAGCCTTAATACCTCCTGACTCCAGTAAGTGCTTACTAGTGCCTTCATATGTCACTGTTCAATGTAACTAAAGAAATTAAAAGCAATGGGCCAGACCCAAGATGTGATCACCAGTAGAATAGCAGATGCTTCCTGTGACAATTGTCAACTTTTGGAAAATAATTCTCCAGGGGCAAAAGACAGCATTTTCTTAGGACTTTGATGCATTTAAACATGTTGTCCAGCCTCACCTGGTGTACATGCATGTATACTCCACAAAAACTTAAACAGATTTCCATATTTTAATGCAGAATTTTTTAAAAGACTATAATTTCATGCATCTTCTTTGTGATATTTTGAGGGCTTAATTGCTATGTCATGGTAATGCTTATCTGAAGGCACTGAAAAGCTTTAATTACTTTGTACTTTGCTTAGTTATGAATGCATGCAAAATTTAACTATTTCCCCAGAAGCAAATAAAGTCCACATTTATTATGTTACATAAAAGTTATGGAATGATTTAGAATAATTAAGTTGAAGGCTGCCTTATTCAGGGTTTCACTCATTTAAATGGTGCATAAAATTAATTTCAGAAAATTATTTCATATTAAACTCCCATGCTAGACAGAAGCATCCATGTCTCCTCAATCAGAGGATTTCGCTGTAGGAAAATGCACTTTGTATAATAAGACCACAGGCAGGTCCAAGTAAAGTAACGGAAGCACACAGTGATCTTAATGCCTGAAACAGATTTAGTCAAGCAAAACGATCAGTGAAAAGAAAGAAAAGGAAAAGGTGCCAGTGAGCACAGAAATAAAAAGTAATAGAGTGGGAAAGGAGGGGAGGAGAAGAGAAAGGAAGCAGAGAAAGTCAGAGAAATGGAGAAGTATGAGAAATGGGATAGAAAAGAGTGTGACAATGAAAAGGAGTACCAAGGCCTTATTTTCAGTGCCATGTACAGTACATATGTAGTCTGAGGCACATGTGCCTATATTTTAAAATCTGGCATATATGACATTTAGCAATATGACATGTTTTTAATAAACATCTTCCTCTAAAAATAAGTGGTTTCTGAACCATGGCAGTGTGAAAAGGATTATTGCAGAAAAACAGGTCCTGCCAGTCTGACTTCTATTACCTTACTGTATGGCAATGGGAATTGCTTACTGGAGTAAGGTGAGCATGATTTATTTTTTTCATATTACCAAAATAATGCTGCGGGCTTCCGAGTTAGAAAGTTCAGTCTCTTTCCCCATTGAGATTACCATACAAGGAATGAAAACATAAAAAAGAATCATGATCATTGCCACAAAAGCCATTTAGGCATGTGCATTTCTTAATGATGTTATAAAGGCATGTTCTGTTGTTCATGGTGTTATAAAAAGAAATAAGGAAGATAAAACTGTAATGCATAGATTACCGTACTCTCTTGCATACAACATATGATTTTCCTTTATAGTTAGTGGCTGAAAATTTCAGTGCACATTATATGTAAGCGATATAATAAGCATGCTTTTGGTCCATTACAAGCAAAAGTAAAAGTAAAATCTGCACCCAACTTATTGGGACCTGAACGATCCGCTGCTACTCAGAGTTAGTTACTACAAGGAGGGCACATCTACATGTGCATATTAATGTGATGTAACAAACTCTGGCTCATATTAGCTGGCAGGGAGGCCATGAGACCAGCCTGCCAGTCTGGGGCTGTTCCATCCTGGCTCAAGGTGCTGCAGAGGGGCTGGCTGGGCATAAGGGTGTTCCAGTTTAGGGTTAGCCACCAGGCAGCCTCCACACTGAAGCACCCTTGTGCCCCAGCAGGCCGTATCAGCATCTACACATGTGGTGTTATGAAGTAAAAAAACTCTGCAGTAGGATAGTACTTGTATTTACTAGTACAACCTGCAGAGGAGTTTATTAATTTCTTGCAGGTGAATAGGGCTGCACATGTAGACGCTGAGATGTTTACCATGGAGCTAATTAGTCTACTCTGCAGTAAAAGTCTTGTGTAGATGCACTGGGAAAGACCTTTTTTACTTTATTTCAAAAGCAAGGTGAATATTATAACTTTTGGTGTTCATTGACTTGCTCATTGCAAGTATCCCAGTTGTAATGAGTTTTCAGGGCTGATTTGTAAAGCACAAGCAGCAGTGGCAGACATACTGAAAGCTGTCACAGTTGTTTATAGAGCCAGAGGCATAACTGGGTGCTTCTGTAGCCTGGCTGGTGAAAGCACATGAGGCAGCATCAGTGGCTGTGTTGGTGGTGGTAGCAGTGGCTGTGCTGGCAGTTGATATTTCTGTGCTCCCTCAATTTGGCACCCAGGCCTGCTGTCCCACTCACTGCCCCCAGCTATGCTACTGCTACATTTACTAAAGGTGAACATTACACACAGAGGGCAGGGCCCTGGCATTCAAAAGTTTGATTTAGATGAGGGATAAAGAAACAAAATTTGGACAACATCCTTTCTTTTAAGATCATTTTTTTCCAGAGAATTGCCTGCTATCTGTGGAAAAGTTTGATGTTTCTGTGAAAACTGTAAATGTTTTTGTTTTTTAATTCAGAAAGTAATGTTGCTAGTACATGAGAGAGTACTTCAGGTGACATATGCCTCCATCCTTCTTTGTGAGCCAGGCTTACATGATACACTGTGGCAAGGGATTCATTGTACAGCAGTGGCTCATCACAGATAAAGCTACGGTGGAGAGACTGGAGGCTAGCCAGGGAGCCTGACATATACAGCAGAATGGGGGAGTTTGAGTAGAGAAGAACTGCATTTCCCAGGGGAGTTGATGACCTTTCTGAATTGAAACTCTTTAGGGTTCAATTTTTTTCCTCCCAAATTTGATTTCCTTTGCAAGGGAAGAATAGTTTCTGATCTAGCTTGAACTTCTGATCTAGCTAGAACTTCCTCTTTTTGACCCCAAATCCATGAAATAGCTTCCTGTTCATCAGAAATGCATATAGATGCAAGGATTTTATGTGTACGTTCATAACACTGGGGTAAGGTAATAAATGATGGACTCAAAATGCAAGAAAGATTTAGGTTACAATTAGAAAAAAAAATAACTGTAGGAATAGTTAAGCACTAAAATAAATTTGTATGAAATTTGTGGAATCTCAATTCCTGGAGATCATAAGCGAAGTTTAGGAAAATACTCATTGTAAGTAGTTGAGCCTAGCTCCTGCCAGATGTGTGGACAAGTTGATCTCCGAGTTTCCCTTCCCTCCCTATTTTCTATGATTCTGTTTTCATTTTAATACCAAAGCAAGTCAATCAACTTATAATTGGGCCTCATTCAGATTAGCATTCCTATGGAGATGTTTGTTTCTTTTTTATAAGTAACAGTAAATCGTTGATGAAGCTGGATGTGATCCATGTAGTCAGATGATCAATAAAGATTATACTATAAGAATTCATTCAACCCTGTTCTCAGTAGTATTGAACTGCTAATTGAAGGCTTGTATACATTACAGTAATGTGTGTAAAATGGGAGTGTCCTTAAATGTATTAAGCCATGGGTGGTCCTATAGGACTCCAAGGAACTATACCTCAGAAGTACAAGTATGCATCCATCATCCACTTGTACAAGTGGAAAGGCAATAATCCTGTAACAACCACTGGAGCATCTCTGTGCTATCAATAGGTGGCAAAATCCTCACCAGAATTCTGCTGAATCACCTTGTACAACACATTGAACAAAGGCTCCTTTCTGAGTGTCAGTGTGGCTTCAGGAAAGGACACAGGAACATGGACATGGTGTTGTCAGCTTGTCAGCTTCAGGAGAAATGCCAGGAACAGAATTCTACCCTGTACATGACTTACATTGACCTGACAAGAGCATTTGATACTCAGTATCAAAGGAGAGCCTTTGGAGGACCATGGCAAAATTCAGTTGCCCAGAGAAATTCATCACAGTGGCTTGGCAATTCCATGATGGCATGCTCACTCATGTTAGGGATGACGGTGAGTCATGTGATCATGCCCAGTCACCAATGGAGTCAAGCAAAACTGTGCGTTTGCCCCAACCCTCTTCAGCATGATGTTCTCTGCAATGCTTTCTGCTGACTTTCATGACTATGACACTGGGATTGCCATCAGATACTGGATTGGCAAGCTCTTCAATTTGTGGAGACTACAGATGAAGATGAAGTTACAGGAAGTGACTATTCATAATCTTCTGTTTGCTGATGACTGTTTCCTGAATGCCAAATCTGAGTTTGACATGCAGGGGAGTATGGGCTATTTCTCTTCAGTTTATGACAACTTTGGTCTCTCAGTTAACACTAAGAAGACAGAAGTGATGCACCAGGCTGCACCAGGAAAACCTTACATAGAGCTTACCATCACAGTGAATAGCCAAATCCTGCAGGCAGTGGGCAAGTTTATCTATTGCAGCAGTACATTGCCATGTGCAGTTCACATTGATGATGAAACCAATGCCAGAATTGCCAAAGCAAGTGTAGCCTTTGGCAGACTGCATGCAAGTGTCTGGGAGCACAGAGGTATCAGTCAACAAACAAAACTGAAGGTCTACAAATTCACCGTGTTGTCAGTCCTGATGAATGCATGCAAAACCTGGATGATTTATAGTTGCCATACTATGAAGCTGAACCACTTCATGTGGGCTGTCTGAGGAAACTAATGAGGATAAGATGACAAAACAAGGTCCCAGACACTGAGGTTTTCACACAGGCAGGCATTCCAACCATTCATACTCTGCTGATGAAATCTCGGAAGAGATGAGCAAACCGTGCCATCAGGATGTCAGATGAGCAACTGCCAAAGAAGATCTTCTATGGTGAACTGAAGGAGGGAAAGCATTGTTAGGGAGGTCAGAAGAAATGTTTCAAGGACTCCCTCAGGTCATCCTTGAAATGTTTCAACATTGGCCCAAAGTCTTGGGAAGATCTCACTTATGATTGTTCTACCTGGTAAAGCCTTATCCATACTGGAGCTACAGCTTATGAGTGGAGGAGAACTGCTGAGGCAGAGCAGAAGCTCAAACAGTGTAAACCTTGCAACAGCAGCATGTCCGCTGTTGATCCAGCAACCCAAAGTGGGACCTCTTGCTCAGTGTGCCACAGACAGTTTAAAGTACAAATTGGCCTGATCAGCAACTAACATGTTCAGAGAAAACAAACTAGCGAGTGATTCATAAATTCATAAATGTTAGGGTCAGAAGGGACGTCAATAGATCATGAAGTCTGACCCCCTGTGTAGGCAGGAAAGTGTGCTAAGTTCAGATGACCCCAGCCAGATGCCTATCTAACCTCCTCTTGAAGACCCCCAGGGTAGGGGAGAGTACCACCTCCCTTGGGAGCCCGTTCCAGATTTTGGTCACTCTAACTGTGTAGAAGCTCTTCCTAATGTCCAGTTTAAATCTGCTGTCTGCTAGCTTATGGCTATTATTTCTTGTAACCCCCAAGGGTGCCTTGGTGAGTACAGCCTCACCAATTCCCTTCTGTGCCCCCATCATGAATTTATAGGCAGCCACAAGGTCACCTCTCAATCTTTTCTTGCGGAGGCTGATGTCATAGTCATATTCAAATTTGAAGGACAAACAACAGCAACTAACTCATGGCTGTGAAAGAGATCTTTATCAATCCATTACTGGCCAAATGTGTTCCTTCTCAAAAGGAGGAGTGTGAACTTTGTAAATTCATAGATTTCATAGATTTCATAGATATTAGGGCTGGAAGGGTCCTTGAAGATCATCAAGTCCAGGCCCTTGCCCCAAGGGCAGGAAGTCAGCTGGGGTCAAAGGATCCCAGTAAGATAAGCATCCAAACACTTCTTGAATGAGTCCAGAGTAGGTACCTTTACCACTTCTGGAGGGAGCCTATTTCAGGTCTTGGGGGCTCAGACAGTAAAGATTTTTTTCCTTATGTCCAACCTAAAATGGTCTTGGAGGAATTTATGACCGTTGGTCCTTGTTTTTCCTTGGGGCACTCTGGTGAATAGATGATCTCCCAGATCCTGATGTACACCCCTTATATACTTATAAGCAGCCACCAGGTCGCCCTTGAGCCTGCGCTTTTCCAGGCTGAAAAGTCCCATGGCTCTCAGCCTTTCTTCATAAGGCCTATTCTCTTGCCTTCTGATCATATGCATGGCTCTCCTCTGGACTCTCTCAAGCTTCTCAACATCCTTCTTGAATTGCGGAGCCCAGAATTGGATGCAGTACTACAGATGCAGTCTCACCAAGGCCAAATACAGTGGGAGGATGACATCCTGAGATTTACCTGAGAAGCATCTATAGATGCAAGCAAGAGTATTGTTTGCTTTGCCAGCTGCGACATCGCATTGGTGGCTCATGTTCACCTTGTCAGTCATGACGCCCAAGTCTCTTTCAGCTGTGGTGCTAGCAATCATAGCGCTGCCGAGCCTCTAAGTATGCTGCGGGTTTTTTCTCCCAAGGTGGAGTACCTTACATTTATCAATATCGAACATCATCAGGTTTGTATCTGCTCCCTTACTAAATTTATCCAAGTCAGCCTAGATCATGAGCCTGTCCCCAGGTGTGGACACTATGCCCCAAAGTTTAGTGTCATCAGCGAACTTAGCCAGTGCGCTTCTGACACCAATGTCCACAACGTTGATAAAGATGTTGAAGAGAACCGGCCCAAGGACAGAGCCTTGGAGGATGCCACTGGTCACGGAGAACCATGATGATTCACTACTATCAACCACTACTCTCTGGGTTTGACCTCGGAGCCAATTACCCAGCCATCAGACTGCGGTAAAGCTGAGGACACAGTTGGCCAATTTTTCTGAGAGGAGGTCATGGGACACCAGATCAAAAGCTTTTTTAAAGTCCAGATATATGATCTCAATCTCTTCTCCCTTGTCCAGGTGATATATCACCTGGTCATAGAAGGAAAGGAGATTGGTCAGGCAAGACCTACCCACAACAAACCCATGCTGGCTATCCCTCAGGATGTTGCCCTCAGCCAGCTTATCTAGAAGGGTCTCCTTGATAATTTTCTCAAGAATCTTACCAGGGATTGAGGTCAAGCTGATTGGCTTGTAATTCCCGGGATCTACTTTCCACCCTTTCTTGAAGATGGGTACCACATTGACCTTCTTCCACTCTTCAGGTACTTCACCTGAGCACCGTGAAATTTCAAATATTTTTGCCAATGGTTGGGCTATGACACCTGCCAACTCCTTGAGTACTCTAGGGTGCAATCTGTCAGGACCAGCTGACTTGAAGGTGTCCAGCCTCTCAAGGTGATCCTTTACTAAATCAACACCAATGCTGGGTATGCCCTCACCCTGGCCATCCTGCATCTTGCTAGTCAGAGCAGTCCCATTGGACTGATGAAAAACCGACGCGAAGTACCCATTGAGCACATTGGCTTTTTTCTGAGTGTTGGTGATCAGCTGTCCCGTTTGGCTCAGCAGGGGTCCAATGTTACCCTTGCTTCTTTTCTGACTCCCTACATATCTGAAAAAGGACTTTTTGTTATGCTTGATGTGTGGCCAGATGGAGCTCAGTTGCAACCTTGGCTTTTCTGATCCACTCCCTGGAGGTACGGACCAGTGCTGAGTACTCCTCCTTGGTGGTACTTCCAGCCTTCCATCCTTTTATAAGTCTCTCTTTTGAGGTGTAGGAGGTCCTCAAGTTCCCTGCTGAGCCAAGGGGGTTGCTGCACCCTTTTGCTACCCTTCCTCTGAGATGGGATGGCCATCCCTTGTGCTGTCAGGATCGCCCCTCTAAGGAGCAGCCACTCCTCTTGGACTCCTCTTCCCATTGAGTTGTGGTCCCTTAGAGCCTTGATAATGAGCCTCCTGAGCTTGTCAAAGTCAGCTTTCCTGAAGTGAAGGACTTCTGTATTGCTGACTGACTTGCCAGCTTTGTGATGGATAGTAAAGGTGATCAGCTCATGGTCACTGTCACCCAGCTTTCTATTGATTCTTAGGTCACTGACTAGATCATCCCCTTTGGCCAGTACTAGATCCAGCAATGTTTTACCTCTCATTGGCCCATAGACTTCTTGGGTCAAGTAGAGCTCATCCACACATGTGAGGAAACTTTGCGACTGATCAGATTTGGCTAAGTGCTCTTCCCATGAGATGTCTGGGTAGTTAAAATCTCCCATGACAACCATGCACCAAGAGCTTGAAGCCTTAGCCAGTTCCCTGGCAAATTCCTGGTCCAGCTCTGGTTTCTGGTTAGGAGGTCTGTACTAGACTCCTACCATGATGTCCCCCATGCCACGTTCCCCACATATTTTAACCCAGAGAGACTCCAGTCATCCATCCTGGGTGCCAGTGTCAATTTTCAGGGACACATAGCTGTCCTTGACACCCTTACCACTTTTATCTGCATGATCATGCCTGTACAGGGTATCGCCATCTATACCTGTCATAGGTGGAGTCCCACCAGGTCTCCGTTATCCCTATGATGTCATAGTCATTCTTGTTTAGCAGAAGGACCAGTTACTCCTGTTCATTCCCCAAGCTCCTGGCATTGGTATACAGGCAGGCAAGTGTCCCATTGAGGGCCCTTTTCTTCCCCACAGATCATTCCAGGGCTAGGGTAGCAATGGGTTCCCGTGAGTGCCTTAGCCTGCTGGATTTACAAGGGTTGCCCAGTGGGCTTTCAGTGGCAGTAATCCCTCCAACACCTGACGGGCTCAGGTTAAAGCCCGGTTGAGCAGGTCAGCCAGTCTACCATAATGTAGGTGTTAATCCTAGAGAATGCTATTTTCTTTTTATACCACCTCCATGGGCACATTTGGAGAAAGGGAACATTTGGGAGAGGGCAAATGGAGACTGTATCAACATTAACTTGAATGTTTTCCTTATCCGATCTATAAAACAACCCAGAAAAATGAGATTAATGGAGTTGTGGTGATCAGGATCACTGATGACACTGTAGCTCTGAAGGAAGTTATTATATTTTAGGGCTCTGTGCTGACTACATGACCCTTGAACACACTGTCCCTGTGAGCTCCATAAGTTGCAGTGACTGTAGCCCATGCCATTTTTTGGAAGGAATGAAAGAAAACAAGTCCCACTTCACTTTTGGAACAGTGAGTTTCTACTCCTCTCTGTAGGTCATTTCCATGTAAGGAGTCTGAATCCTTATGTTATATTACCTACCAGTACACCTATTCCTGAGCTGAAGAAAACACTACTTTTTTTGTCTTTTTCTGTTTTACAGTACTGCAGTCTGCAATTTTCTAGCCGCTTCTTCTGAACAATTACAATAAACCTGAATTTCTCACACTGAAAGGAACTGCTTCTCTAGGAGTAAGCTTTATGGATAGACTTCCCAGGAATTTTATGTAATGCTGTGCCAGACGTGCAAGGGAAGGAAGGTCAGTACTAGACTTGCAAATATTTGGGACCTGCAAATATTTGGGACCGTATTTTTCAAACAGCTTACTAACATCTAGGAGTTTCTATCACAACATTTAAAAACAGGTTTTCAAAACAGCTCAGAATCCATTATTTGATATTGGCTTTGGTGATCTTGAGATTCGCATCCATGAGGTGTTGCATAAATTAAGTTAAAAAAAGTCAAAGCATTGACAAATACAGCTATATGAAAGTGCTATAATATGTTGAGGCTGAGATTTTGTTTGTATGGTTGACCAAATGAATATCACTTTAAAAGGAAAGCAAGTATTATTACAGTAAGCTTCTATATGTTTATCTAAGGAAGCACCTATGCTCCACTGGCATTTATTTACAAATAGACCATATGCAATCTTAACCCTTATTTATCTAAAGCAAAGTGCCTTAAGATACTGTCTGTTCTCAGTTGTAACAGCAATTTATTGACAGTACAGGAAATGTCTGCCCTCTCAACTGGGTGTTATTAATTAATATCTTGCTGTCTAATTAGATTTTTTCCTTCTCATTTAAATCTTGATCTCTAAAGCATACTGCCACATTGCCAGCATGTGCTGTGTTCCAATGGAGCAGAACATCTGGCAGCCCACCCTTCCCTCGGAGATTGTACTAGATTCATTGTGAATAGTAGCAGCTTTGTAAAACACCCAAATTAAATAGGTGTTGGTTTATCATTGTCTGAAGACACACAGAGGGACCCAAGATGGTTGCCAGTAAAGTTTCTGTTGACCTTGAATGAAAGGACTTTCATTTGTTTTTGTTATTCTTGTTATTGGGGTTGGGGTTTTTTGGTTTGTTTGTTTGTTGTTTTTTTTTTTGTATTGTTATGTTGACAGACTTTAAATTAAAAAAAAAAAAATTGGCTCTGATGTATCTAGTTAGACATGTTAACTCCTCTATAGAAAAGATGGCACTCTGCTATAATAAGGTAGAGAAGACCTTTGTGTTTAATGGTTAACTCATGTAACTGCTCTGAAATCAATGTGGGTTTTTTTGAGAGAGAATCTTGAAATTTATGTGCCTTTGGGGGAATAAGATAAGATTAGTGCTCATTTAAGGAAGAGATTCCCAAGATTCCCTGGGGGGGAAATCAAAATCATTAGTCTACAATATGTATTCCTTTTGATATTTACACCATGGCTCTAATTATCCCCCTAAGATCTCAGTTGCTCAACATTTATCTCAGCTGCTGCTTGGCATCCAGTACCTCCTTTGAAGAAGGAAGAATTTGGCTATCCAGTATGCCAAATACTAACAATGCTGCAGTAAAGAAATTAAAATGCTTGTATGCAATGAGACCTAGTAGGTGAGTTTGAACCATGCCATAGCAGAGTAATCTAGTTCCTCAAGAGCTTATGCTGTGGATTTTGAACCTTAACTACAATCCTGCACTGTTAGGGCCTTGTCATACATTAATTTTAGGTAGCTCCTGGAGTTCTTAACCCCTTGATTGTCCACACATTACCATCTGAAATCAGTTTTAAGCACACTTTAGGTGGCTTAAAGTTACACCACCCAGGGCAGGTTTATCTCTGATTGGGGTTACCCACCTTATGTTCCATTAAGGGAAGACCACTCCCTACAGAGGAGTCGACCAAGTTGCAATCCTCCAGCATCCATCCTCCAGCATCCCCAGATATAGTGTTCACTCCCCCACCCTCCTGTCCTGTGTAAATGAACTTTTCACCTCTTTAACTGTACTGCCCAGGGGGCAGTTCTGGTACTAAGTCGACTCCCTCTTCCACCACTGGGTGTGTGACCTTCCCACCCCCAGGGATGCAATCCCTTGCAAAAAGCCTGCAGAGCACACGTCAGCTAGTCATGTAGCAGGGCATGGGCAGGTCCAGCAGTGGGGTCTAGCAAAGGTGAGAGGTGAACAAGGTAGGGTCCCCATGAGCTGGGGACAAAGGCAGTAGCTCCCCCAAAAGTGCCTCCTCTCATTGCTCCCACCTTCCAGCCACCCTAGGGATCATGACCAGCACCCTCACAACCCGATCCCAAATCCCAATTTATGAAAACATGAGATGCTTCTTCCCCTACTCCCATTACCTTTCCACCTCCCATTAACTTTGTCTCCCAGCTTCATGTCTGTCCCCCATCCATCTCTTACACACCCCCACCTAGAGCAGGGAAAGAAGCCTGTCCTGGCTCACCAGCACTGTAGTGACAAGTC
Source organism: Alligator mississippiensis (assembly GCF_030867095.1). NCBI lineage: Eukaryota > Metazoa > Chordata > Crocodylia > Alligatoridae > Alligator > Alligator mississippiensis. The sequence continues at coordinate 64,665,486 of NC_081833.1, read as the reverse complement.
ACAGATGTGCAAGTGGGAGACAGTCAAAGAAGGTTTTTAGCCTTAAGGTGTGTCTGGTCCAAACTTGAGCTAGCAGTAGCACCAGTCAACATCTGAGCAGCTCAAAGTGCAATATGTAGTAGCCCTTAGATATAATCCTATCCTTCTCAGAGATTTGTGATATGTAGACAATTGCTACTATATCACTTCATCAAAGGAGATTTTTTGTGTTTTTTTTTTCCCAGCCTTTAGAAACATTTTTAGTAACCTGTACCTTTACTTTATGTCGGGACCGAGGGTCGGTCTGAGGCTATGGCCAGTAGCCCGGACCGTCAGGTGGGGTTTTTCCACGACGGAGTAGAGTTAGGCACAGAAGCGTATTGGTTTTATAAAGAAAGCTTTACTTACACTACCGATGGTCACAGTGCAGGAAGGAAACTTGCTTGAGTTGCAGTTGCAGACAAACAAACAGAAGTGAGATCTCTTCCGAACCGCACCGAACCGAAATGAGTCATCGATATACGACTCCATGAGCGCTTCACACGGGGGATACGTCAAATTTACACTATGACGGGGAGTGGCTAAGAGCTGATCAGGCCTCTCTGTCCTCCTCCAAGACACACGCGGAGTTTGCTAGGCTCCACAGCGCGCTCAGAGTTCCCCATGAGATGGTTGTGGAGTCCTCCAACTTGGGCGGAAACTGCTCTAACCTTTTATACGGCTAGCGAGCCAATTGCTAGCCACCACGTAGGAATAATTTAGAATCAGCCAATAATGAGGTATGAATTTGCATGTGTGTGGCGGGAACTCTTTGCACCGGGGATTTCTCTCTGCAGCTGAGAAATCCACCGTGCAAAGAAAGCTCCATGTGGGGGGAAAATTCCAATGTGCCGAGGCACTAAAAATCATTAGGTTATGACACTTTAGTTCTTTACTGTTTCCTGAAAGATGCTCTCAGATCATAGAAAAGTACCTGTATTGATTAATCAATTAACAAGAATTAACTAGATAGAAAATGTAGTCATCTAATTTACTTTAATTGTTTTCTGAATAAAGGACTTTGTTCCTACAGTCAAGGTATCCCCCACATAAAGTACCCTAACATGAACTGCCCATAACAATTTTGGATTTTTATAACTGTTTCTTTGCTGAGTTAAAGATTTGAGTGCAGTTCATTAAAAGGAAATGTGGGTGTGTGTAGATACACTGCTGGAGGTATGGAGAGAAGGCAGGGTAAGAGGCTGGTGGGGCTCAGAGAAGTGAACAGGGAATAGAGGAAAGATGTGAGGCATTTGGCACCATAGTGAGAATAAGGGAATAAATGAAGTTGGGCGAAGAAAAGAGAAAGAGAGACACCTGGTGTATGGTGAGTGGGAGGGGCAGAGAAGCGTGGAATAGAGGAACTTGGGATATAAAAATGTGTGCTAGAGTAATGGAGGAATAAGGAGAGACTGATCAGACCCACTTTCTCCTACTTTTTTTTGCATGTGCTAGCATTTTAGCAATGGCCTGTCCCTTTGAAGTAGGATGACCAGATGGAACAATGTAAAATCTGGGACAATATGAAATCTGGGATGCTGCCCTCCCTCCTCAATTCAGTGGTACTGCTGCAGGCAGAGGTGGGGGCAGGATGGTGTGGTGATGCTCTGATGTGATCACTCAGGCAGTTAAGGGCATCAATGACCCATCAATAACCCATTGTTCTTCACTTCACAGTGTTAACAATCATCTCTTTCATTTTATGGTCGTTCCACTAATCAAGCTCACCTATTTTAGGGCAATTTTGCTGTCTGCTAAGGCTTCTTATTTCACAGCTTATGCTGCTCCACCTCCCCACCCTGTGCCCTGCATCCAGGACACTCATTTTAATTTTCACTGGCTGGCCAGGACTGGCCTCCAAAATCCAGGACTGTCCCAGCCAAACGGGGATGTGTGAACACCCTACTATGAAGTGGTCTGAACACTTCTCCCTGCTCTGCACATGGACGTTGGATTTGCAACCTTGTTGCTGGGTTGGTCTTAGCACCTTTTCCTGCTGCTCTGCATGCACCAGGGAAAGCTCTGAAAGAAACATAAATGTAAACCATTGTATTTCCTTATTTCATAGTTGAGATGCACATAAGTATAAAGATCCAGCATACCCAGAACACATACAACTGACCCTAGTCTCTAGCACTTTCTTTCTGCTAAGGCAAACTTGTGTTTAAGTGAGCTTTGCTGAGGGGGGCTATCTACACCTGCCCTACAGTCAAATATTTGGTGTGCCTCACTGTGCCTGATAAATTAAATCACCCGATCCTTCCTTTTCTACAGCTGCTTCACCTTTAGGCTCAGGATGGCATGAAACATTATACTTATCCATCATTAAACCCCCAGACCATTCTTTGATCCAAGCTTGCTGCTTGGATTCCCATGGCAACAAGACCCTTACGTTTCTTTTTATTTGATCATGCACACAGTTGAGGGAAAGGTAAGGAAAGGAGCTCAGACCCTTCCCAATGGAGTTAGACTCCCCTAATCTCCTTATAGTTCAGCCAATCATAGTTCAGACAAGCTGTCCCAATTAATCCGTTCACCATTTGATACAGTTACATCTAACAACTGACTGCAGCTGGAGTGCAATCGGATAATTTTTGGTGGCTATGTCCAGCAGCAGGGGATGCAGAGTTAAGGGTTTCACTTTAATGAAGGTTTGAGTTGTGCAGAACTTGCTATTCCAGGAAGACACATGAGAAGAGTTCTTTCAACCAAACAGTTATAGAGGTAGGCTCAGTTAAACCCATGAAACCGCCTGTGTCTGTAGGATGAACATGCTGTTTATCCATAGCAAGGTATGGACTGAACTTAGTAGCCAACAGTGAGGATATTCAGCTTGAGTTGCTCTTTTTTCCTGCCTGAGTGTTCCTTTTTCACGCCTAGGGAACTAGCCTTAGAGGAAACTTGACAAGTCTTCTGAGGATAGCATACAAAGCAGGAAAGTGCTGTGCACTGGAAGTTATTAAAGCAGCATCAGTTCTTTGGCAGAGAAATTGGCCAGATCTGAAAATGCTGCTATAAATATCACTTTACATAAGCACATTAATGATCAAATATTAGATTACCCTTTTGTGATATTTTCTGAGCTTTAATTTTTATTTAATTGAAACAATATTAGGAATGCTGTAACATTTAGATGAATGGCTGTTGTAAGGTCAAGTGCTGTTTATCCATAAGTACATATTTATCCAGCAAGCTAATATTTTTTAAGAGACAACCATATCAGCTGATACCCAGGTTATATCATTTTTTTTGTAGAAATTGTTTTGGCGTTTGGGATTCTTTAAAGTGTATTGCAAAGTACCACGACAAGTTTGATTTTATTATACATTTTGCAATGTTGTTCTTCTACCAGAAGAAATGACCAACTGACTAGCTATGACTAATATTCCCTGGTAACTTCCAAATAATTATTTGCTAATGAATGTTCCCATTTTTCAACAGCAGCACTCTTCTGGGTACTTTCTTTCCATTTTTCTCTTTAACACTGTGGTCCAGAATCATATGTAAAGAGATAACAATGAAAAAAGTCCTTACAGGTTATTTCAAAGCATTTTAAACACCCATTCAAGCATTTATGATCCTTAGTGCTGTATATAGTTGTGGTAGAAGGTTTAATTCCAGTCTTCCATTGCAAATGTAATCCTTCTGAATAAGATATGGAATATAATTATCTTGTGCGTATTTCCCTGAGGCCTTCTATAGTAAGCAGAAATAAAATAAATGCCTTCAGTTTTGACATTTTCTCTTGGTTTCAGCCATATTTTCCTTATATATAGTGAATATCCCTCAGACTGATAGAATCTGTCAAATTGGAAGTAATATTTTAAATGTTTCCAGTGAATCTCCAATAATGTACTTGCATGTTCTTGTATAGTTTATCATGTACGTTTTTAATGAGCTATATAAGAATGTTGCTAGCACTTATTAATTTAATGTTTGTTAACAACAGAGCTGATAAAATCATCCAAATTAGAGTTTGAAAAGACTTAGTTCATCTTGAGTGAAGTAGAAAAGGGATAGGATTCTTCTTTCTAGTTCATCTCTTTGTTCTCTCACTCACATTTTTTTGTAGATTCTCAACTTCTGTAAAAGATGTTCAATTGATGTTGCTTTTACACACTACTTTCCACAGAAGAATATTCCAATCTCCTAGATTACACCAAGAAGAAGTTATTCCTCATAAATTACCACACCAAATTTATCCATAACATATGTAGTAGATTCCTAGGATATGACTTCACAGGCCACTCTGTGTGCAGACAGAAGTAACAATTTTTGCCTGATCTGGTCACAGAAAGCAGTCTGTAGATGTGACCAAACACAAGTGCATGATTGTAGATAGCTTAAAAAATGGCTGATTGGGTGAAAATCTGAGCACTCATTGCATGAGGGGTCAGATGAAGATGTTTCAAAACAGAGCATCTTCTGTAACTTGTATCTGCATTGCCTCCCAGCTTGTCACTATTTTCAGAATGGATGGGAGGGAAAGAGAGTGGAATGAGTTTGGTCTGAGGTTTTTTTTAGCCCCACTAGAGGATGGGGTGGGTATGTTGGAGCTCTCCCAGGGTGGGAGGTTCCCCCTTCTGACTTTTTTCCCCTTCCTTGCAAAAGGTGCCTCAGTCACCTGATTCTGTCTAAATGAAAACTGATATGCTCGTTTATATGGCACCTTTCGTCTAGGTCTGTGTGCAGATGTTATACTTGAATCAACCTAACTAGGTTTAGATGGATCTAAGTGCCAATCTGTACATAGGTTCAGGGAGTTTAGATCAGGCAAAAATGGCCAGCTCAATCTAACTTAGTCCATCTAAGGAGGTGCACTCTCTAGATCGGTTTCATCCATACCCAATCTGAGAGAACAGCCCTGGGGCTGGGAAATCCCAGTTTCCTGCTCCAGATGCTTAGCTGGACTTTTCTTAACACCACTGAGCTACTTTTAGCCCTCCCACCCCCAGAGGGTCAAGCACCCCATGGACCAGTCAGCCCCACCAGTGCACCTGCTACCCACCCCACAACCCCAGCCCAACTTGGATCACATTCCCAGCATGGCTCCCAGCACAAGCAAACTTGTTACAGTCACATGCCTTAAAGTAAGCCATATGATCATGGTTCAGGTCCCACAAATGTATGCATGTGCCCTAGGAGTCTCTTGACCACTCCAGGAGGGAAGACTACTGGTTAATATTTGTACTGGCATCTGCAACATTGGGCAAATAAAAGTCTGTGATTTACCTTTTCTGTTCCAGCATTTTCTGAACTTTTGTCACTTTATTCAACTTCTCTCTAACCTTAATCTTCACAGTTAATCCTTACTTTCATTCCTCACTGTTTCTATCACCTTTCCTTTCCCCCTTCCGTTTTTCTCTCTTAAAATGGGGTGATCAAAACCAGATCACGAATTCCAAGAGAGGGAGAGGAACATTATCACAGGGCACATCTACATGTGCAGTTAATGCTATTGAATATCCTCCAGCTCAATTTGAGCCAGAGTTAACCAATCCCAATGTCACTGTCTACACGTACATTTAAGCACAGTAATTTACTGTGTTTCCAGATACCGCTTTTATCTGATGAGACTATCTGGCAGCACTGTAAATTAGTCCCCTGTGGTCTAATATTTGTGCATGTATAGTGGGTGGCACTTTAGTGTGCAGCAAATTAGTTTGTATGGACTGCTGAGGCAGCTGCGGTTCCCAAGGGGCACTGCTGGGTGTGTTCGGTCGGACATGCCACTAGTTCTCTGATTCTTTTTATTCTAGTTGCAGAGGGTTGGCCAGAGATCCACTGATCTGGCCCCTGGTTTTCCCAGGCAGCTGACCTGAGACATGCTATTGGAACCTAGGTTTTCCCTCAGGGCCCAGGGCTCCCTTGCCAGGGTCTGTAACCATCAGACATAGATCAATAAAACTTTAACACAAAAGGTTACACTTATCTGTGCTCATTGTGTGTAGTATCTGCCACTCACTGTCCATGTGGTGGGTCCGTTCTGCTCCAGCAACATGCGTCTGGGTGCAGGCGGGATGCAGGGCGATTGCCTGGGGAAGGGAAAACCTCTCTGCCTGCTTCTGCTCCACACCTTCTCTCTTGCAGCCACTGCCAGCTGCTTTTAATTCCCCATGCCTGTGGAGGCAGGCCCTTCCACCCTGCCAGAGACACCTGGCTCCCAACTGCCCATTACCCCGCTGGGGCTGGTAATTGCCATTTTGCCTGCTGTGTGGGCCTCTGGCTGGTCCTTGCAGCCATGGCACAGCTGTCTGTCTCAGGGAGGGTCGGTGGGGAAGCCATCCTATGCCAGAGATGGCTTGGGAGTGTTTCTTCTCATGGTGACGGGCCGGGTCCCGCAACAGTCTGCTACGCAGTAAAGTGTCTTGTATAGGTGTGCCCAGAAGGTAGCAAAATTGTGGAGTTTTTTTCTAAAATGAAAATAACAATAATACCATCTCTGTTGAGAGAGATTGTGTTTCCCAGAGGTTTGGGATACCTTTCAAAATAACAGCTTTTATTCTATTTTGTGTCTCCAATTATTTGTGAAATGTTTTAGATTTGGCTTTGCCACATTTCATGAGGTGCAATGTATCTGGCTTTTAGTCCATCTTCCTTGTTCTGAGGCTCCCTTATGAAATCTCTGATAAACGCCTCATGTAGTGGGAGTGTCTCTCATATGCTTCTCCTTAATTTAATTTAAATATTGCAGTTCAAAGTAGATTGGTCTCCAGAGCATGGTTTGCATACTTCTAGTACTGTAATTTTCTACCTTCCTGCTGAAATAAATTGTTGCAATTTCTTTTCATGTATGTGACTTTAATTTGAATGGAAAGAGATTCCTGAAGGCACATGCTTTACATATCTGTAAGAACATTACCAGTGATGCTAGCTTTTATTAATACTAAGAGAGATGGAGTGAGATGAAAGTTGCCTTTCCCCCCTCTCTTTCTTTGCAAGACTCCTTATCCAGTAAAAAGTCTTTTAAAAAAATGGAAACAACTCTCCATTTACATTCTCTGTAATGCTGACACAAGTCTTATTTTTCTTTATCAGCGGGAGTTCTTTGAATCAAAGAAACTACTTTACGTGAGTCTTTGATTTCATAGCCAAAGTCAGCCTTTGAAGATTTATTTTTGGTGATGTTTCCAGGTTCTGCTTGCTTTACGTCAGAGAAGGAAAATATTGGACTAGTAGGTGAAATTTCTTGTTGATTAAACAATGAACAGGGACCCCATTGCCAATGGTTTCTTCACATTAGTTAGAATAATAAAATAAAATTAGAAACCACAAAATGTTGGTGAAACCAGGCACTCTTGTCATTTCTATTGTACTAAGAAGCAGCATAGATAATAGTGAAGTAGATACTTAATTAGTGGCTGTCTTCACAAACTGGCATCTGAAGTGTCATGGAGGCAATCATCAAAAAATGCTAGAACTAAGGGAGGAAAAATGGAACCAACAACAGGCAGTCCCCTAATTCTTTCTAGCTTTTGAGGGAAGCCCAAGACATATAACTTATATGCTGAAGAATATGTTATTGGAGACTCAGTTGAAAATTACATTTCTGAGACCCTAGAAACACACATGCCTTGTAAACTCCCCTCCATTCACATGAAGATCTTCCAAGCTTGTGGCCAAACAAACCAGTTACCAGATGATGATTTAAAATGACCATTGTCTGAGTTCTGTCTGATCAACCTAGCATAGAGCAACAGGGGTATTCTCAAATACCTTTGGGCTTGTTTGCTTGTTTGTAATGTCCTTTTTTCCTCCCTGTTCAGTTGAACAGATTTAATTAAAAGTGACAACCTTCCCTGCCTTCACTGTGAACATTTCATCCAATTGTCATATTTTACTCCATACGCAAATGATGCTATATGCCTTTTTAAAAACATATTCCTCGAATGAATAAAGTGTGTGTAGAAAGATCCTATTCAGATAATAGTTTAAGACACACGTATCTCTGTGTTCTGCTACTATACAGAGGAGGAAAAGAGGCCCACTGTTTAAGTAAAGGTACGCAAACACTTTTTCCACTTACCAATAGTAAAGCTAGGGGACAAGTAAGAGCCTTTAATGGGACTGACGCATGCAAATGTTTTTGTTTGATTATATTGTTTGTCAGCAGTGAAATTTCTCTTCTTAAAAAAACAAACCCCAAACAAAACAAAAAAACTTTTAAAACCAGTCTTAGTAAATTAATGGTCTTTTGCCAGTTCTTTCCAGGCCCTTCTTTGTCAGGCACTGCCTGATTGCCGCTTGTGCAAAACTGGAACTTCAACAAGTCATTTTGCATATTCTCCTGAAAAAGATAATGAAAACATGGCACTTAATAGAAATCCATAATTACAGTAATAATCCCACCCCTTCTTCCCCTCGCCCCCCTCCCTTAGTTCCTTTCCCCAATCTGATTAGCATAACGGGGGAAAAAGTTTCATAATTTGCTCTCCAAAATTCTTGATTTAAACATAACTCAATTTGTCAACTGAATCTCATTACTCTCCTCCCCCTGCCCCTGCTCCCCGCCAACACACACACACACACACACACACACACACACACACACACACACTCTTGCCAAAATGATATCTTTAATTTAAGGTTAGGGATTTTATCTGGAATTCTTACATTGGATAGAAATATCCCAGTAGGCATTTACTTTAAAAAAAAAAAAAAGAAGGAATTCTTCCCTTGTGTAGAACTAAAATCTTCTCCAGTTTAAATTAATGAAGTTTTATCATTTACACCAAGATTTTCCTTTACAAGACATAGAAAAGTGAATAGAGAGAAAAACCATCCCACTTCATTCAAACCATGGAAACTGAATCAGGAAACTAGTAATTTATGATCAGTTCCTAGCAAGGGATAATCATAAGGTGGGGAGGAGAGAAATTGTGATAAAATTAGGAATTGATAAAATCATTACATTAAATTTCATCCGTATGGATCCAAAGTTGAAAGGAGAAATTTATGAGAGTTTATTCTGACTTCCTGACAACCACAAGCCATAGAATCACAAGCTCTGTTATCTTGCAAATACCTCTCTAATTTGATTGTGTAATATAGTGGTGAGACATACCTTATAACAGCAGCTAAGCACATGCACTTATGTTTTATGCTCTCATGCTGACATTACTTTCTTATGCTGCATAGAAATCGGAACATCACAAATAACTGAATGGTGACACATACCATCTGTGCTCATGTATATCAAGTCTGCAGAACTCTTCGCTATGCCAGAGTAGTTGACAGAGGAATACAGAACTTGAAACTATCTTATCCTGCTGTTGGATGCAGATCATCCTGCTTGCCTTAATCACACAAATACATTGAGCAACATTTGGCTGTGATCTTAGAGACATAAAAATAACACCTAGAACAAAACTCACACAATAGGAAAAAAACCCATAAAAAACAAAAGAAACCCTCCAAAAACATAGATGTGGTCATGTTGCAGTGTTTAGCTCCTTCAGGTACTTATTACATTATAAAATATATTATTAGCAAAGATGGTGTGTGTGTGCACGTATGTGTGTGTACGTGTGTGTGTGTGTGTGTGTATCTGTTACGTCTCTGGGATCCCCACCTTTTGCTGAGGAAATTTCTGAATAAATATAGAAATAACAATGGGACTACTGTTTTAGGAATGCTTGCAGCATACCTCAGTTTCTTAAATTCTCAACAGATTTTGGTATGTGGCACGCTTGACAGTGAAGAATAGCTGTTAGCCGCTTTGCTTGATTTGCATGTTTAAGAGAAACTTGAAATCCCTCTTCTACTGAGTGCATATATTAACTAGGCATCTGAAATGGGCCATTGAATTCACCAGAAATTCACACTGTAGAAAACCAGATTCTTGTTTGTTCAGAAAACATTTCTCTTAAAAACTATACCTATTACCAGAGGCTTATTACTAGCAGGGTACTTCCATGTCCTGGGCACCTGTGATCCACAGGGCAGAGCCAGCTCCTGCCATGTTGATTGCAGCAGACGCTGCTTTTTCATCTCTGTACAACCTGGGGCTCCTGCCCTGGTGGGCTCCTTGCAGTTACTTTTCCCGTCCCCTTTTTTCTGTCAATAAGTGCACTCAAAGAAAATTCTATAGAAAATATCTGAGTTAATGAAATAACTTGCTTAGTGCTTCTTTCTTGGTTTTACAATCTTAATATGATCTGCATTACTATTACTTTATGTAATCAAAGTCCTTCATCTTGTGGTTTGTAAAACATTCTCCCAAGCAAAATGATAAAAGGCCCATCACTTTGTGTAGACGAGATAAAGAATTAGAACGTGTTGTAGAGAATATCTGTGCACTGTAAAGATGAATGGATTAGGTAATTCAACAATTTTTTTTTTTCTAGCTTCTATAGTTCTCTGTAGTTCTCTGTAATACAGTATAGAAACTATAAAATAACTATTGTGTATCACTTACATTTTCATGGTTTATTTTATTAATTTGCCTCTTCTGATTATTTCACTTTGCTTTCCTATTTTATTCCTTTCCATTCGAATGTGACTTTGGTTAATGTAGAAAAATGCTTAGGGAAGAAGTAGTTAAACAAAGGGAAAAGCTGTTAACTTTCAATCAAACTGCTGAAAAAGCACTGCTGAGCAAGAGTCTCATAATACAGAGTCCTAATAGGTACTAACCTATACTAATACATACTAGTAATTAAAAAAAGAGGTTTTTAGTTTCATAATTGAACTATAAGCAACACATAAGTACCTAGTGCCATTTTGAGTGTTTTTATGAAGTTTAAAGCAGGAATATGGGATGATCTGTTTCCTTTTAGTTGCAAACAGTAATTGTCTTTTGTACCATTATGATGGGAATGTGAAGAGCATATAAACCAAGTTGGGGATTGGGGGGGGGGGGGGTAAAAATTTGCATTTCAGGTAAGGCACCAGTCACCTTGTGTAAATTAAGTATAATGCAACAAATTAATTAACTGCCCCAAATGTATTTTTCTGTAAACAAGAGTAGACTAGGTACTTGCCTATAAATTGATCAGAAGCCAGGATCTCAGAATAAGTGACTGCAAGCAGCCACTAAATCTAACTTGTACTAATTTGGTTTTTGATGTGCGTGCAAAGTATAACCTACTCCAATTTTATATTTGTGGGGTTTATGGTCAGTTAATGGTGTAAGGAAACAAGTCCCATTGGTATCAATCAATTGGAACTGATTTGTGATCATTTAAAGCAGAAGTGAATTCTGGTGTCAGGAAAACATCACAAGGGAAGGGGTTTTGTTTGGGTGCTTTATATGTCTTAGGGTACATACAGATGTTCAGGGAGGTTAGATTGAATTAAAAATGGTCAACCAATCTAATTCAGCTCATTCAGGTGCAGACATTTAGATATCTAGTTAGGTGGATCTAAGTGAGAACTATACAGAAGTTCCAGGAAGGTTAGACTGGTAAAAGAATGGCTGACCCAATATAATTTAACTGTACCTTGAAGATGCACTAAATTAGATTAGGTATGCCTAGATCAATTTAATTGAAATTCTTTACACATTCTCAGGGCAGCCTCTGGGCTGAGAAAATCCAGCTGCTGGCCCCAGCCCTCGGGCTGTGATTTTCCTCCCCCGCTTCCCCCCCTCCCAGCCCTAAACTATTTTTAATCCCTTGTTCTTCCCTAATACAGGCCATCCTCCCCCCATGCCAGAGGCCAATCAGCCCCCACCACCCCAAGCCCACCAAAAGCCTTGATCCTGCAAGTTGCTCCAAGTGCCAGTTTTACCAGTGTGTGCCAGTACTGGGTGCCAATAGAAGTAAGTCAAGGTGGGTGGAGAAGTGGGTAGTATGGAGGTTTGGTTCACTGGGGCAGGGGTGTTCATTTGGGAGCAGGAAGAAATTGGGGGGATAAACATCCTGACAACCCCACCCTCATAGAGCTGCCAGCATCTTCCAATCCTGCCAAACCTTCCTGCAGACCTGTCAGCCCCCTCCAATCCATCTGCCCACCCCCACCTCCACTTACTTCAACCAGACTCCCAGGATCAGTGAATGCAGTAAAACCAACCCCAGGAGCAGTTTGCAGGATCGAGGCAGTACCAGGGGGTTGAGGGCCCAGGGACTTTGGTGGGGTCAATTTAAACCATCTCCAACTACCCCCTCCATGGACTACACTAGCCCCCCACTACCATTAAGTCCACCCAGGGACCCTGATGTCCGCCCAATCCTGTTAAACCCTCCCAGACCCCAGCAACCCTCCCTATAGACCCCACTATCCCTCCTGATCTCCTGATCTATACCACCCCCCACTAGACCCTCATCCCACCTGGCCCTCCCCCAACTTACCTTAGCTGCAGGCCATTTCTAACTTGAGCTAACCCCCTGAGCTTCTAGCTGTAATGTCTGTATGAGCACTTACTCTTGTTCTTTCTGCTTTTGCCCCTTAACTATGTGTGTTAAAATCACTGCACTAATTTTTTATCTCACCTGCTTATATTAGAACTAAATCATTTCATATCAGTGAAGATTTTTCATTTTTCTTGTGAAACTAAGAGAACTTAGTCACTCAAAGCCATGTGATTTTTTTTTTTGTTTTGTTTTTACTTTGTATGCCCACTACCACCCAATTGGATGGTCTCTTTTCTTCAGTAGAGTTACTTTTCTGCTTACGCTTATCCATGATGGAGAGGTGAGTCACACCAGTGTTAACTCAGAATGCATAGTAATGTTTAGTTCACTCCTAATTTGGACAGCTGTGTCATCTTAACAAAGGTAGCATTTACATTAAGAAGGCCCTTAATGTCTAGTTCATAGTCCTGCTAAAAAGCACTGTGCTTTCCCTTCCACTGGCTGTAGCAACATTAAGGCTTTTCAATTTGCCCATTAACCCTATTTGTCCTTGTTCAGTTTGGGCCCAATGCCTCAAGAGAATGAGACCCTCCTGAGAATTACTGTCTGTTCACAAGTCAGTGGGAGCTAGTGTCATTCGGCACCCTGCTGGCCCAGGCCCTCTGGGTGTTATTGTTCCATGTCTCAGCTCTTTAAAATGTGGTTTAGTTTTGCTTTTGGGTAAATTGGTGCTTGCCTCCATCTTCCCTGAGGCACTAATGAGCTCCATTACCTTCCTGAGTCTCTCACTGTATTAGCCACTGGGCCTATTGCACCTTTCAGGCTTTTTACAAGTTATTGATCATGTATTTTTTCCCCACTGTTCTATAAAAGGCTGGCAAAACCAAAGCAATTTTTGTGTGCGCACAACATAAGAAATTCTATTACTTTTTTTGTTTCATTGTGCACATTTCATAAAAGAGAACACAGAGCCTCCCTACAGCTCTGTAAATATGTTCCACAAGAGAACATTTCCAAATTAATTCTCTTTGTAGTTTCAGTGAACCAGAGAGATCAAACCAGTGAGACTTTTTTTGCCTCTCTGCTTATCACACGTTTATCTATAGGATGTACCAGCTCCCAGTTTTTTACACACACACACACACAAAAAGCCCCAAACTCACCAGCTCCTGCCAGGTGGGGGGGCAATCCCTGCTGCCCCTCACTGCCCCATCCTGTATGGGGGGCTCTGCTATAAGCCCTCTGACCCTTGACTGCTCTTTCAGCCCCCCCCCCCGCCCATGGCTGCCCTGCCTGGCCCCAGCACTTGGCTCTTAAAAAAAAAAAAGCCCCAGACTCACTGGATTCTGCCTGGCAGAGGGGTGATGCCTCTACCATGAGCCCCCAGAAGCCCCAACAGCTGCTGCAGCAGCCAGTGAGTGTGGGGCTTTTTTTTTTAAAGAACTGGGTGCTAGGGTGGGCAAGGCAGCCATGGTGGGGCTGGGAGAGCAGGTGGGGGTTGTGGGTGCTTAGGGGGGCTGGGGGAGCAGGCAGAGGATGGGGCCTGGTGGGGGTCTCTCCATGGTATCCTCCATCCCCCTTCTTCCCCACCCCCTACTTACCAGCATGAAGTCTGGGTCCAGCTCCCTGCGGCAGCGAGCAGGGACTGCCCAAATCTCTGAAGCTCTCTGAATATTTACTGAATTGATTCAGATCTTTTTATTGGTCTCCTGATTTGATTTGGATTTGGAAACTTGGCCACCGAATCAGGCTGAATCTCCTCTGAATTGAATTGGTACCCGAAGCTTCTCACAGCTCTAATGTCAAGCCATGCAAGTGGGGCCTCATCCTTTTAATGATTCCATGGTGTCTGCATGCAGAACTGATTTGTTTATGCCATCTCATTATTTTGTGGGAGGATTTTCTTCTGTTATTTATCCTGACAACTATTTTTAGGGAATTTCAGTTTCGACAGTTTCAGCCTTATTGCCTAAAATTAGCTGGCCCCCGATGTAGCATTTCATTCCTCTTTTCCATTTTTTTTTTTTTTTTTTTTTACTTTAAAAAGTTCTCAGTCCATGGCTTGGATAGAGGACTTATTCTCAGCCACAAGTGTTTATGAAACCTGATTTATCATGATGTGCTTCTGACATCTTTTCCTGAATAATTTGTAGATAATCTTCTAGTGCTACATAAGAGGAACCAAGAGGCTTGTCAGGTATAGGAAGAAAACAGATAAAGTGACTGTTTAAAACTGCTCTAGAGATTATCTTGGGGAATAATATAAACAGTTTGGAAGACCAATGTTGAAAGTAGTCCTTTGCAGTATTTGGATATAGATACCATGTCTTTTTTTTTTTTTTTCTTTGTACAGTACCTAGCCCAAGGAGGTCCTCATCTTCTACTTGTGCTCATAAATACCATAATAATTCAGATAATACTTTAGGGTGTCTATACACATGCTCGGTGAGCGGGGTGCTTTAATTAGAGCAGCTCTGAGAGCTGCTGTAATTAGATCACCCAGAGCATCTTGTGTATTAGTGTCCTCATGCTTCAAAATGGTGGTGGGGCCACTTTATCTAAAGCTCCTTTGACAAGCTTTGATAATGCATCCCCATCACCAATTTGAAGCATGGGGATGCTGATGCACAAGACATGGAGGCTGGCTGGAATGTAGTAATTACCACGCTTCAGCAGACTCGCTTAATCAAGTCTGCTCTGATGCACTAGAATTACCATGCATCAAAACAGCCTCCACACTTGTGTATAGGCACCCTTATTGTCCTACATCCATACATTTCCTTTAATGATCTTTCTTGTCAGTGCAACATGCTAGCACCTGCTGAGAGCATCTGAAGAAGTTTTAATGCAAAAATAATATCAAGACAAAGACAGAGAACAGTTCTCAAATATTAAATAAACTTTTTAATCTTGAAGCTCTGAATAGGCCACATCACATCATATAGGCTTCACTTCCCCTGTCCTCCCACTAATATATATATATATAGTATATACACATACACACACTAGTGTAAAGGCCCATCAAAAATAGGCTACTTGTTATAGGGTACCACATTTCTGTTATCCACTGTGTCATTACCAACTTGAGCTGTTCTGCCTGGTCTTCTTCTATATAATGGGTATTCATCAACATTTCCAAATGTCTCTGCTGTAAACTCCTTCTGATATTTCTTCAGGCGTTGATGATTTTCCATGCACAGTGCATTTGGATTCAATTCTCCACACAGTTTGGGAAGCATACATCTCATCACAGTGGTCTTTGCTCAACAGACAATGCACTGTTGTATGATTGAATGTTTGTTTTAAAGTTCTGGTAATTTAAAGCTGTTTCGATTCATTATCAGATCCCACAAATACTCTGGAAACAGTCTTATTGGAGGCAGAATCACTTTACCCTTATGACAACAACTCCAGAATTGGCTATCTGATGGTCTTCCAGCTTGAAAGTTTAAAGAGTTACGAAATTGGGACACTACGTTCATCAATCCACAACTATGTTCCTCAATCTCATCTTCAGTGAATCTTTTGTTGCCTGCTCTTTCAGCCTGTCTTCTATGGTCTCTGTGAACCCTTTGCCCTTCTGTTGCATCTCTTCTACCTTTTTGCTCATTTGTTTTGTTTTGTCTTACTCCTGCCATTCTTTCTGCCTTCAATTGTTATCTATTCTCTGCTTCATCTTGGTAAGGGTGTTATGGGGTAAAGTTAAGGTAAAGCTGTTAAGGGACAATTTTTGCTCAAATACCAAGAGTACACCATAAATAATTGAAATCAATCACAAAAAATACAGAAAAGTGAGCACAAATATGTTTTTTTTTGTGAGTGTGACAGACAAAATGACAAAGACTAAAACAAAACAAATTATTTTAGAGGATTGATATGAATCTGTTGTTACCAACTGATTTTTCCTCTAGCTGTTCATATTTTAAAATCTTCCATTCTATTACTCAAGACTGAAGGTCTGACCCATCCTTCATATACAGGATATAAATCACTAAATACCTGCTTTTTGCAAAGGTTCTAAAAAGCCTTATATATACTGTACATCAAAGGGAACAAATGGACAGGGAATGTAAAATAGTTTGATTTCACAGTATTTACCAAATGGAAAGCAATGAGGTAGGTACCAAAACAGTGCTATGGGTTGTTCTGCAACTGCTCCATGGCTTTATTATTAAATAGGACAGTCAAAAGACTATTGTGTCACGTAGGATCACAGTGTGGCTGCAGTTGGAACTGCTTTTGCTTGCATGGCAATAGCTATCAGGTCAAACTCAGTGAGGCAAGATGAATTTTGTGCTATTGTTTTTGGTTTCTTGTATAACAAAATGAGCCTAGTTTCGGTCTATTTCTACTCCCACAACACATACCTCCAGTCTTCCACTTTTTCTTCTTTCCTGTGATATATATGCAAAACCCACTGATACCTGGATGTTGTATAATTTTCATCTTCTCAGTAACAATCTATGTAGAGCTACTTTATGCACAATACAGTGTCCAAAAATAAGAGGATTTAATAATATTAATATTATAACAATTATATTAGATGCAACTAAAAAGTATTAAATTAGGGAGATTCCCAGTGGAATAATATTGGTGTCTGTGCTTTTAAGAATCCATTTAGTGAATTAGATAAGTTTGCAGAAAATCTGTAGTATTCAGTGCAATGTATAAAGTAATAAGTCTGTGTTTTCCATCTTTAAATGTAAGTGTTTATGCTGCTGTGTAGGCAATAAAAAAATATTCAAACACTTTCTGAAAATAAAAACATTACCAGAAATAGACAACTTGGTGTATGGCCTAAATAATTAGAAATAAAAACCTTTGGTTTGAAAGTAATGTTTCAAGTTGTTTTATCTCAGAAACATGCAAACTCAAAATACAATAAATGATAGGCCATAATTTTTATAATAAGTTTCTCTTAATTCCAATCATGGCTATGACTTCTACTGTTTCACTCACATGAGGATCCCTGCCAATGCAAACAAAATAATCTCAATGATTATGATTACTACAGAAGGAAACATAATAAACAAATAAGTCCAACATCCATGATCTCCAAGGCTAGGGAGTGCTGGTGCTGTGATCTCCCAGGCTCACAGGGGTTTAATGCGCCCTTGAGCCTGGGAGAGTGTAGCAGCCATGATCCCCCAGGCCTGGGGGTTTCACATCTATCTGAGCCTGGGAGATCATGGCAACCATGATTCCCCAGACCTGGGGGGGTATGCGATGCATAATTGAGAGGACTCCCAGCAGTGGGAGCTTGTTTCTTGCCAGTACAGAAGGAACCGGGTATCCGGCTCCCCTTGCAGCAGCAATAAGGTAAGATAGGATCTAATGTGCAATCCTGTAATTGTATCTCCTACACATGTGACATAGTAGGAGGTGCAATTGTGTGCATGACATGTTAGATCCCACCACCTTTATCTACACATCCATATCTGCCTGAAATAGATATTTGTCTTCAGTTCTAAATCCTGTTACACTGAATTCTTAAGGAAAGTTTTGAAACAACATAGTCATATAAGCTGTCTTTTCTTCTGAACAGTCTTTGGAGAGGCATCTCTAATCTTTTGGGGTTTAAGGAAATTGCTTAAACTTTGGCAGATAATAGGGCTGTGCAAAGCTTTGGTTGCAGATTCGACTCAGTGGAGATTCAGCCCAATTCTGTGGCCAAATTTCTGAATCCAAACCAAATCAGTAAACCCTTTAATGTCTCCAAATAGATTCAGAGAGATTCAGAAAAATTCAACGATTCAAACATAGACACAGCTTTAAATGTTTTTTCTACATATCTCAAGGTACCAGGTAGCTCATGAATGATGAGATGCAGGGGCAGATGGAGCGTTCCACAGGAGCACAGGGGTGGTCTCCATCATGCTCGGCAGCAGACCCAGAAGTGGACCAGAAGTATTTCTGGTCAGCGACTGGTGCTTCCTGGGTCTGGGGAGACACCCAGGGTCCCCCTGCAGTCGATCACAAAGCCAGGTTTGATCATACTTCCAGTCCACTTCTGGGTTTGCCACCATAGCATGCGGGCCTTCTCCCCCCTCATTTGTGTAGGATGCTCCATCCACCCCACCATCACAGCATTTTTGAGCCATGCCTGGTACCTCATGGTAGGTAGAAAAAACATTTACAGCTGTGTCTATGGCCGAATTGTTAATTCACCGAATCAGCATCAAATCTTCAGATTCAGCTGAATCGAATTGGGGTCAGTGATCTGAATCAATGAATTGAATCACTGTCCCCAGTTCAGGCTGAATCTGAATCAAATACAGACCATTTCTCACACCCCTAATAATTAATTTCCCAATTAATATAAATAATTTAAAAACCTGAATGCGTTCTTATAATAGTAACCGATTGTGGCAGTAAATGACTTTTTGATAGTTAGACACAGACAGACATAAAACACATGCTTTTCACAAAACAAGAGTGTTACACAGGTGTAGTACAAAGGTTTTCATTTACACATAAATATTTGTAAAAATATATATTGAAAGAGGTTATCATTTCAAGCATTTAAGGAAGAACCAAAGTTCAAACCATAGAAAGGAAATGAGTAAGAAATGAAATATGTGTTTTCTAGAACATTTTCCAATCATTGATATTATTTCTTTAAGTTTGAAAAACAAAAACATTTATAGAGTGCTTATATGTGAAACTGTTTTCTTGTATGTGTTAACATCTCTTGGGAGATTTGGACAGTTAGAGATGTGGAGCAAGACTTGCACATTCTTCAATTTCTGGTTAAGTTAGAGTTAGAATTTAGACCAGAAGGGGTGATCTAAATTGGAATTTGGACCGGCCACCATCCTTACTTTTGTAAATGGTATTGCAGGGCAGTTGTTATTCTTTTCTTGACTGCATTCATTTTTCAATGGCATATGATTCCACTGACTTAATTTCAGCTATTCTTGACTTCCATAAGGGTAAACCAGAGGAGAATTAGAGCTCAAGTTTTCTGTCCAAATACTAACTAGATCTCTGAATCAGTTTGTTACTTTTAATTACTCATCATATTCTGTTACATCATCTCTGCTAGAAGACCAGTACATGAAATTTTAGTACAGGATTATATTGATAGAATTGTGTAATTCAGCTCTAATTTCATTCTTAATGCTGTTCTTCATGTTCATTCTCTCCTTCCTTTACACAAATATTTTTTCAAAAATATTTAGCCTGCCATTTGTTGAAATGATAAAAGTTCCTTTGGAATTCTTCCAAAAAGAAAAGCACAATAAAAGTTACAAATGTATTAAATTGTAGTGTTTCTTAATACTGAGATAATGAAATTATTCTACTGTTCTAACAAGTAATTAGATTATATAGATTTGTATACCAGGATATATACATAATTACTGGTATAAAGTGTTAGCCAAAATAAAGTAAAACAGATCATATTTGTTTTATTTACAACTAAATTTGAGATTCATAAAGATATACCTATTTACTTGTTCTAAATAATATGCATTTAAACATATATAAGAGCTAGGTGGCCCTAAGAACATTTTCCTGTGAACAAGTATAATAAAAGTAACTCCTATTTCAATGAATTATCTTGATTTTCTTTAGACCTACTGGGTCGAAACAAAACAGCTGTCGAAATTTTGCACAGCCCTACTAATTAGCTCTGCAGTAAAATGTCACCATCTACACATATGGTGGTATTAGGATGAAGTAAACTAATTAACTTTGCTGAAGTGTGGTACTGTCAAACATAATTACTATCCTATGGTAGAGTTATAGGAGTAGTCCACTGCAGTGCACATGGATTATACTTACATGGATTATGTTATAATTACGTTATAAGCCATGCAATTCACCACTATGCATGTGTAGACACTGATGAGGCTGACTGGGGCATGACGGTGCTTCAGTGCAGGGGCTGTCTGCTGACTAGCCCTGCATTAAAGCATCCTTGTGCCCCATTCAGATTCTCCACAGCATGTTGAGCCAAGTCAGAGCAGCCCCAAACTGGCAGGCTGATCTCCAGGACCCTTGCCATCCAGGGCTGCTTCACCCCAGCTTAACATGCTGTGGTTCCAAGTGCACATGCAAACAGTGCACCCAGAAGCAATCAAATTTGGTGCAAACTGAACCAGAGATTTTTCAAGTGCCTTAATAGCATGTGTAGATGTGCCCACTCTGAAAGATTACTCTCCCTCTGTCTCTCTCTCTCTCTCTCTCTCTTTCCCCCCCCCTGAATGTTTTGTTGTTGTTGTTGCTGATTTTTTTGGTGTTGTCCATTTTTATTTGTGAAAAACTAGAGGTAATGATGACACGAGCCTGAAAATAATCTAACTAATACCATTTTAACAGACCTTTGTATTTGGTACCAAAATTCTGTTTCTCAAGACTAGGAATTGTCTTCTTACTCTGGAGAAATTTAAATTCTGCACACATTCACTGCACACAGATTAAAATAGCTTGTTAGACCCAATAGATCACTGTGGCAGGGCACCTTAGGTGCTTGCTGCTTGAAGAGGCTTGAGCAGGCTGTAGAGCAGCTGACAGGTGTGATGTGGCCTAACAAGGTGGTCACATGACTGCAAGAGGACTCCTGGATCAGTAGATGAGGCTGGGCAGCCTCAGTATAAACCCAGGCCCTCAGAACTGGGCTGGCAGTTGCTGCAGGGATGCTGCCAAGGTAACATTACCTATCTGGAGATCTGCTGCTCCCAGAACACCTGGAGGTCAAGGGTAGGATCTGTGGGGATTGAAGAGGTTCCTGGTCCTGGGGAATAATCTAACCCTACAACCTGCTAGGGCTGGAGGATGTGCTGTCGCTGCCTATGGTGGGGTGGTCCTCAGGAAATGCCACACTACTGCCTTCCTCATGAAAGGCAAGTATATAGTGGCACCAGTGAGGGGGCATCTGTGAGCAGACTGTATAGAGTAGGGTCAGCATGGACAGGCCTGAAGGATTGCACATAGGCCAGCCT
Organism: Alligator mississippiensis; assembly: GCF_030867095.1. NCBI lineage: Eukaryota > Metazoa > Chordata > Crocodylia > Alligatoridae > Alligator > Alligator mississippiensis. Next base: position 64,644,230 of record NC_081833.1, on the reverse strand, counting down.
TAGAGATTGAGTAAGCTGTGTTTGGAGGGGCCCAAGAAGGCAGACCTGCATGAGAGGAAGAGGGCTAACTGCTCAAGAACCTAGCCAGGAAACCCTCGACTGGTCAATGCTGGGGCCAGGAACAGAACAGTCAAAGGGCAAGGACGTCTGTCACAAGGGACAGCCAGAGCCAGGGACCTGGAGTTCTGACTCATCTAGAGGTGAGGCCAGGGGCTACAAGGCCAAAGTTCCCAGAGGGGGTTACTGCCGAGAGGGAAAGGGGTCCTAGGGAGTTTTCAGCCCTGCACAATGGTGGAGGCTAGTCCACCTGACTAGGAGGGATCCAGGTTGGGTTTCAACATGACAGACTGGAATGTAATGGGCCCCAGTGTGGGGTGGGAGCCACATAGTAATGCTATCTACAATGCATGGGACATGGTGTATGGGCAGTACAGAGCCATGTATTATGCCCTTGACATCAGGCATTAAATGGGCAGCCTCCTGCCTATAAACTACTGCCAAAGTTACATGAAAGGCGTGGCAGACTGGCATCATGATGGCCCCCTCACAATCACATTGCGCCTTCCACCATATTGAAGCATTCCACCACATGTAGTTGGATGTTTGCTATGGAATCCATTCTACAATGTCTTCTCGAAGCTAAAATAGACTTGCCAGTCTATAGATAATGTATAGCTGCTGATAATTACTGAATTGCTACCTTCTAAGATGACCATTGCCTGTGAAACATGCCTTTTGCCTATCAACTTGAGGGGGACTTCAGGACAGCTTGTGATGTAGAAAGTGAGAGAACTTCTGGCTGGTTTGTTTTGTTTTTCAAGGATTTATTATACACTGTGCCTTGCGTTCCTTATTCACAGGTAGGTAACATGTGTGGTGGAAGGGCAGTGGGTCACTTCACTTCTCTTCACCTTTCTTTCATTTAATGATTTGTTCTGTCTCAGTCTTGAGGTGTATGTTACTCTAACACCAAAGATGTCATGGCTTGCATTTTAAGTAGTGACAGAAAGGGACCAGAGTTTTTAACTACCATCTTTAGTATTCTGAAAGTTGAGCCCGTCTACATGTTACAGGTATCGCACAGTTAACTACTTAATTGCACAATTGCTTTAAGACTAGTTATATGTGTAAAGTACCTGTCACCCCATAAAAAACTCCAACCAGCTATAAAGTGAGACTTCAAAAATGTGAGTAACTTTATAGCTGGCTGCTATCAAGCTTTAATTTGCACATGTAACAGGGTCTTCCCTCCCTCTCCTCAGAGGTTCACCAGACCCAGTTGAGGCTGGTTGTCCCACAACAGAGGGGAAATTCAGTTGCCAAATCTAGTTCAGAGCAGCATGGAGACCCAGAGACTCTCAGCTGTGGATCCTTGGTGCTGGGACCCAGCTGGGGAGCACAGCTGCCCCTGGGATATATGAAAGCCCCGGGGCTGGTGAATCATGGCAGCTATGATCACCCAGCTCCAGGGGTTTCACACATTTCTGATGCTGGGGGATCACAGCTACCACAGTCCTGACTGTGCTTCCCTGAATTGACAGTAAGGCATAATGGGATCTAATATATGTTCCCAGAATCATACTTCCTGTCATGCGTGTGTGGCATGGCAGGAGGTGCAATTGTGTGGATCCTGTGTTAGATTCCATCACACTTTTACCTGCATGTGTAGAAGGGCCCTTAGTTCACACTACTGCTCCCTGCTGGATACAATCAGCACTATCGGTTATATACCAGTCCCAATGATGCTGAAAGTTATATAGCTATGTATAGCTTATACCATATAGATATAGATTTTACTATAGATAGACAGATAGATGAGTAATATCCCATTGTGTTGGAAGCGAGTTTCTCTTTCTCCAACCTTTTTACTGCTGTGAAATTCTGTGAGTCCATGTTGCATGCCGTGGAAATATTACAGACTAGGGCTGTATTCTCTTTCAGACAAATCTGTTCCCTTTTGGGCAAATCACAACTCCATTTGCTGCCGCCTCCTCTCTATAGAACTTCTTTTTTCCTGCATTCCTGCTAGGAATTGTCAAAGAACATTGCAGTGCAATGATTGTCCAGTAAATAAGAGTGTTTGCTAATTTATGCTGGCACCCTTTTATGTGCATGAGCCCGTGAAATTCCCCTGCAAAACAGGTCCAAAATTCTCAGTGAGGCATGGTGCAGAAAGGTTGATTGGCCAACCTTGATAAATTCATCTTAGGGAGAGTCCAAACTTTTAATGCAGTAGTTTAATAATGTTCCTCAGATGTATTTAAGGAACAGAAAATAATGCTTATGACACATCTCTTCAGCAGGCTTTTCATCATCTTAAACAACTGTTTCATAGTCTGACACTGAATTCAGCTCAACTTCCAAGCATTTAAAGCACTATTGAATGAAGTATTAGCATTACATAGTTTCCAAAAGTGTCTATAAGCTAGAAGTGGTTCACAGAATTTCTTAAATTTAGCCTGCCATACTTCTCTCTAATATGCGTCATATTAAATCCCTCTAGAATGTATGGTAGAATTAAAACGTTTATTTCTAAAACTCTGTTTTAGAAAAGTTAACTATTCTTCCAGTAGCCTGTTGCATTTTTGATGCTCTATGGCCTGAAAATAGAAACTTTTGCGTTTGCTTAAGTGATTTTCTGAATGTTCTCATTTCTGACAGTCGTTGTTGTCTGGAAGTAGCCGTGAGAACTACATCCAAAGCTTGAGAAATAATGCATGTGGTGTCTCAGCCCTGCTCGCACATCGAGGGAAGTTTTGCTGTAGCATTCACAGAGCAACTAGGATTCTCACTTCAGTGTTAATCTAAATTTATTTCTTCTCTGCAGTCCCACAGCTTAAGAAACTGTCACACTGATATATTTTTTTTTAACTTTGCACATTTTGGTTTTAAAAAGTTACTGTTGGGCTGAGATCTTGTATGCCAAGTTTCAGCCTAAAGCAAAATTTTATGGCTGAGTTATAAATACATTGATGGATCCAGCTGGAACTGTCTCATATAATACAATATGCAAAAAATCATCTGAGTCATAGATGTAGACAGGCTTCTTCAGGTTAGTAGAAAGTCAGCCAGCTTTAAGTTTCGATTTTATTTCTGCTTTCCTCTCTCTCCTAAAGGAGAAAGAGTGATGCCCTGAGGCCAAACAGGTTCAGCACAGATCTATACTCCTTATATTTTCATTTATCTCCCAGGCCTTCTCTCCTATTAAAGTTGTCAGCTGAAGGGCTTAGATCTTTTTAGCTCGTAATAATAATCTGAGTTGTTTGGTATATTTTTAATCTAGGGAGAAACTTGTAATATTTCTGATATTTTTTTGAGGGAAGGGGGGAAATTACTATTGATTCCTTGTAAACATTTTTTCCTCTAGTTTGTTCCTGGAAGAATACAAGTCCCTACCTTAACCCGCCCTTGAAATATTAACTTTACCACCCATTCAATCTGTTATAAATCTATGCTTATAACAAAGAATTTGCAAATAATAATTGTGAAGGTATTTGAGTTGCAAGCAGTTTGTGTCACATAATTAGGAATGCATTCTTGGAGTTAAGCATTAGCAGGCAGTGGACATATCTCTATGTGTTGCAGTGCCACCATTCACAATTGCTATTAGTAGTAGTATTATTGTAATCAACTATTTAGAGCTATGAGTTTACAAGGTTAGAGATCATATTTAATCTACATTCACACAATTAACCTTTTGTTTTTTAATGGTTCATGTATTTGTCTATAGATTTTTGTGGAATTAGATATATGAATGTTTGCAAGGAGCTAAGATGCAATGGTAATGAATACTTCAGCAAGGCTACAAGTAAGGAATGTTTCAAGGAAGATCCTCTCACAAGTGTGATTGGGGAAGTGAATTTTGACTATTGTTAAAATCGCACAGAGAATGATTATAATAACAGCATCGAGAAGGGAGTTAGTTGATCAACTCTCACTTGCTCTTATTGGAAACTGGGGGCATCTTTACATGTGCTCCAGGGTGGAGGGGGGACATTTTAATTAGAGCAACTCCAAGAGCCACTCTAATTAAAATACCCACAGCCTCATGTGTTCAACACCCTGTGCTTCAAAATGGTGGTAAAGGTTTGACAAGCTTTAAAGCACCCCCATTGCCATTTTGAGGCACAGGGACACTGAATATACATGATGCGGAGGCTACTCCAACACTTGCTAATTAGCACACGCGCAGCACCTGTATAGGTGCCCTGCATGTCTACGACCTTTAGTTGCTTTTGACATCTTAGACATTATTTTTTTCTTGAACAAACTGTGTATTCAGTTTGATGGTTTGGATTATTTCTTATCTGTACTGGTTCACCATTTGTCAAAGTTATCTTTCAAGTATCTTGACCTTGTTCTCATTGAAGTAGATGACAAAACTCCCACATTGCAGATTGTAATAAAAGTGCCTGTTGGACCCACAGCATCCAAAGTGAAATTGCATTGGCCTTGGAGATATCTAATTGATTTTGTAGCTTCAAAAGTACCCAGAGAAAAGATTGCAGAAAATTATTTAGTTAATGAATTCAGTTTGCAAAGCACTGCTAATGATTTTCCATTAATTAAAGACCATTAACTGATCAAAAACATATTGGTTTGGGGTCAAATAATTCTGATTAACTCATGCGAAATAAGACTTAAGGGAATAACAACTTTTAACAAATCTACACTGCACTTGTTCCTTCAGAAGAACGTAGCCATTGGTGGTTCATGGGAAGGGAAAAATGCAGTGTTCTATTTTCTTGCCATTCCTTTAAATGCAACTCAAATTGATTGCCCAAAAGTCATTTTTGTCATCTGACAGTTGTTTAACCAATTATATGACATGAACCAGCGATCTCAGGCCTGTTCTCATAGATTAGTGTCCACATCACAAGACTATACCTTCATGCTTGGCAGCCCTTGGTGCCTTTTTTGGCAGCCACTTAAGAGATCATAAGGGCAGAATTGTTAAAACTAGACTCTCTTAACAGATTCATGCTTTAGGCACTTTTATAAAACTTAAACTACTGATACCAATGTTATACAATTCTGTGATTGGACAATGATGATCTAATGCCACTTTGCGATTCTCCAGATCTTTTCAACTAAGGATTTTGAAAACTTGATCATATTGAACCTGCAACTCCTGTGGGAAAATGAGAGGTAGTATCTATTTCATTTGTCTACAGAGCTGTGAAGCCAGTGTTGTTCATGAGGAATGTGCTCATTTTAAAAGATCTCTGAAAAACTGACAAAGTATTTTTTTCCCAAATTAGTTTAAGGCAGTGGAAACAGCAAAAGAGGAAGGAAAATATGATTAGAAGACAAAAATGCTGAATTAAACTTAGCAATGGAAGACAACAGTTAGGAAGCCAAGATTCAAGAATGTTAGACATTTTTACAAACAGTATCTGCCATGTTTCATCATCGAGGAAATTAGTGCATGAGACTAAACACTATAAAAGGAGCCACATGTCCAATCCCTCTTAAGCCTATTACACCAGAAATTCCACTACGGGTAATATACCCTAACAGATAGACCCAGCATTAGAGGATTTAATTATTCAAAATATTATATTTAAATAATTTATTAATATTCTTTCTTTGACAAACACTTCCTGAAAGCTGGGCAGAGTGTTTTATAAAGATTAATTGGCCTCATTAACATTCAAAATGTAATGCACTTAGTTTTAGTGTCTCTTGGGCTGAGCACATTCATCTTCACTGTGGAATACACACCTATGATGCTGAGTTGAACTATCAGACCATAAGAGTAAGGTGTTTTTTTTGTTTTAATTTGCTTTGAATGAATGACTGTTTGCTGTCTGGGTCTTTTTAAATAATTCTCTGAAATACATGGATATAGCTTTGATTCACTAGAAAAATATAAGAACAGAATTTTAAAAAGTTGTGAATGATAATATTGCTGCTCCACAATTTCCTTTCTATAAATACTTAGCCGGAGTTTTTTCCTTCTCCTTTTGGCTGAAAGGGCATTGCATGGCAGACTATATTAGAAAGAAGATCTTTCCTGAATATCCAAATATTTCTAACAACACCTTCCCCCTTTTATGAAAAGAAAAAGAGAAGAAAGAGACCATTTCAAGCTCATATATACATATTTTTTCTGTCTCTGCTGTTTACGCATGGGCAATTAGGGTCAATTTTAAAGTATTCCTCAATCCCATACACACCTATCATGTCTACTGGAGCTCTGTAAGAGTGCTCTGCAGCACTCATCTAGCCCAACCCTGGAAGCTCTGTTGAACGCCTGGGTTTGAGGTTCACACAGCCCCTAGGGATAGAAACAGATGTTGCCTAATGTCTCATTTGTGCCACCATATTTTTTTTATAGTGGCACAAATTGTGAGCAAATAGACATGACTACCACATTGCATCACGCTGAAGGAAAATCAGTGCTGTGAAAAAATGTAGTATTAGACTTTGCCACTTTATTGTGACAGACATCTATTACCACTGTACTGGGAGAGTAGGAGCAACCTAAGCTGCTTGCACTCTCCAGCCACCCCAGGCAGGTGCTCCATGGGCTTGAGGGCTACTCAACCACCCAGATCACCTATTTACTTTCCTTGTTTTCAGAGAGGCACCCTGGGGAATCTTGGGGCACCTCTCCATTAGCAGGAAAAGTCTACTTTCCTTCTTCTGCAAGATCCATCCCAGGGAGTGGATCTGGCTGAGTAAGGAAAGTGGGGCTTCTCTCAACTCAGCCAAACCCACTCTCTGCAATTGAGGGATGGATCTGGCTGAGTGGGGAAAGCTGGGCGATCACATCATCCCTTGTCCTACACCATCAATGAATGATGGCTTTAACCCCAAGGATCTTTTGCATGGAAGAGGAACTCTTTACAGGAAGAAGACTACACAGGCATCCTTATCTCTGCTTCAAAGATGTTTGCAAGAGAGCTACGAAAGAAATAAGCATGGAGCCAAACGACTGCGAGAAGACTGCTGAGGACTGAAGTGCTCAGGAACATCCTATAAACATGGAATGAAGATGTTTGAGAAAAGAAGAGCCCTTCATGCAGAGAGAAGAAGAAACCTCAGGAAGAATCTTGCACTGCATTCAGATTAGTCAGCGATCAGTGCAGAAGAGACTGTCATTCAACAATTGGGCTCTACAGCCACATTTGCTCTTGTTCGATGGGCTGATGCCTCACTCAGCAAACATCTAGTCACAAGACAGGCAGATGCACTATAGGCTTGTGCAGAATAAATAGGCATAATGGTGTAGATTGTTTCAATAAACGCTTCAAAATACTGTATGGATAGGAATTGTGTAGGTTGCACTCATAGTTCAGGCTGGTTTAGATCACCCATGAATATCAGCTCGGATATACTCAGAATGAAAGGAAACAGTTGTCTGGCATGACTTTTTTTTCTTTAAGCCTAAATTGCTTATTGATTTTCATTTTAAAAGCCTGTTTTCACTTTAATATTTGCTCCATTATTTTATGCATGCAAGAACTTAGTTATTCTTGCTCTTCCCTTAAAAAAATCAATATGCTAGGTAGAATCAATAGGCATGTACATAGTTTAACTAACTGTAGCATAGTTCTCAATTGCCTCTAAGACAATGTTTTCACAGTAATTCTATTAGCTATGTAAATTCTTCATATTTAAACTTATAATATATATTTGCATGCCAAATACAATTCTCTAATTTGATAATATTTGATAATAAAAGTTGATCTAGATGAAAGTTATGTTTAGCTTCTATTAGCAAACACTGAATATTATTAGAGAGACCAAAGGAGCACACAATTGAAATTCCTTCCTGTATCTCCTGAGATGTACAGTAGTTTTCATATTGCAAGTGTACATTTTTAATGGCACTGCTCAAATGATGGGGATATTTGGGACATTTCAAATCAGCAGGCTTGAATTAGGTGTAAAAATTGGAATTGTGAGAGCCATTTAATTGTCCTTCAGCCATTATGTATGATATATGCTAAGTGTACATACATGTATTCCCCACAAAAATTAACTTTGAAACTTCATCCTGGAATGTTAAAATTTAGCTAAGTTTCTTCTTTTGCATATGTATCATTATCATCAGTAATGAGGGTATTTTAAGTCAAGCTTTGTTTACAATCACACAAGTAGAAATCCATTGGCTTTATTTTGTTCGTATTTATAAAATATCATTTTAATTACCTTCAGTGGTTTTGCATACATATAACTTACTGGCCTCATCCTAGAATTCATGCATTTCTGTTGATGCCTCACAAGGAAGGATAGAAACCAGCCTAATCACCCTTAGCTTTACTAGTTCTCAATGATAAAAAAAAAAAAAAAAAATGTAGTCACTTCATTCAAGAGACTTTAGGATGCAATGGGTGCATTGGTGCATCCGCACAATACTGTCTTACAGTGGAGTTAATTAATTGACTGTGTCTTAATACCGGCACACGTGTAGACAGTAACACTTTACAGAGGGCCTAATTAGTCTACTCAGCAGTAAAGCACACATGTAGATGCACCCACAGAAGGCATTTTTTTGCGTAAGCTCACATTTTGCATGTTCTCTATTCAAAGTAAAACTTTATGTTAAAGTCTTCAATAATAACTTTCCATTAAATGTTTTGAATCAACCTGACTTCCACAAGTAGAGAATAATCTATTTATTTATTTATTTATTTTTGTGAAGTTAATTTAGGGCTGTCACAAGATGCAAGTTTGATAGCACTGGAGACTGAACTTGATTCTGAACAGTATTTCATCTATGCTGAGATCAAAATCTGGCTTGCATAATACTTGCATGCCAGAATCTGGCATTGCATCATAATGCTATGATACTATGATAATCACACATTTTTTTAAAAACAAGATAAGTTCCTGCCTTTCCAAAACTAATGTATAGGGGTTCTACCAAACTTGAGGGGGCAGCCAAATTGCAAGGCCAAATGCCATTTTTGAAGGCATATTGTGGTGCCCTCACCACCCTGCCAACACACCTCTGGCCAAGGGGCCCTGGTGGCCCCACCCTCCTTCACCAATTGGTGGAGAGGGCTGTCTGTCATATGACCCCACCCCTCACTGCTGATCAGTGGAAAAGGGCACGGCTGCATAACAGGCGTCCCTCTCAGCTAATCAGTGCTTAGAGGCAGGATAGCAGCGATCTTGCTGGCAGCCCCTAGCCCCGCCTCCCCTCTTTCTACGGTGCACCAAAGTGGTTGGGCTAGCATTTTATTTTGGGTAAGTTTTGGGGTTTTTTGCCCCATGGATTTCATGGAGATGACCTGATTTAGTGATTTCCATGAAATCTGTGCCAGCACAATTTCTGTGGGTCCTTACTAATCTATCTCCTAACATTAAGTGATTCAGCATCTCTGGGAAAGATACAATGCAATGCTTTGTTTTTAATGGATATCCCTGAGACTTCTGAACTCCTTTTGATTTCAGTAGAACTAAGGCACTCAGCGTTAGAGACTGGGGTATGGACATTTGGGAAAGCACCTGATATTCAGCTGAAATCCAGGAGCAGGTTCACAGGGAGCCACGAGTCAGGGTTGGCTAGGAGTCAGAACTCAAGTTTCAGCAAGTGAATCAAGGAAGCACAGAGGAGTCAGGAGCAAGCACCAGAGTATTTGCCTGGATAACCTGCATAACATGCTAGGGTGCTTGCATGTAAATTAGTCGTCAATAGGAATGGTTTTTCTATTTCTTGACAGTGAATTCCCATTCAGCATCAGGATTGAAATCAAGACCATTAGTCTTGTGAGTGACTGTGAATGTAAGGCCCAAACAGCCATCTCGAAAGAGTTGTGTGACTCGGTTACTTGTCTTAGTGGCTGCTTTAGATCAGGCAAATCAGGGACTTATAGCTGGACCTCTAAGCCTTCCACAGTATAACCTGTCAAAGCTTGTAAGTTCTAGTGCAGTGCTATAAGTGTCCAAGGTCAGCACAACTTGCAAAGCTGCACCAGTGAGGAGCAAACACCATGTGGGCCCCAGTGGATGAAGGATCCCAATGACATGAACATCCAGTTCCAGTCATGACTGGGAGCTAATTCACACATTGATCTTTTGTGGAGGGTATTGGGAGTATGTACATAAACTGATCAGTGCTGTGGGTTTACCATGGCTTGAAATGCTGTTGAACTATGTGGTAAATAATGAGCTTTTTGGCTTTGGACTAGTATCATGCATAGCTTGTATTATAAATAAATAGGTACAAAAATGCTTGTTTAAAAGTGTCTTTAGGAAGTATCTGTGCTGAAAACTTGTAGGAATTTCAGAAAAAGCAAAATATATCAATTCTAATTCTATGGGTACATACGTAATTTGCCTATATGTGAAATACTGTAAGTATTTTATTTCAAGGCCAGTGTTTACAGATTTGCTCCTCATGACCATATGCTCAGGGAGAGCAGGGTCTGACAGTAAGGAAGGGGGAAAGGGCAATGTGGGGGAAGATGAGATGGAGGGCAGAAGGCAAGGGGACTACCTGACACCCCAGATTTATTTTCCCTGCTGTAGCAGTGGGAGAGGGACAAATTCAAGGCAAACCTTCAATTTATAACCTGGAAAAGCAAAGCAAATGTATAACTTATCCATAGAGGGAATCTAATTAATGAGGGGTCAGTCATCTTATTCAAGTAAATACAAGACTAGCTGTCTGTCTTTCTAAACTAAACTATATATATATTAAACTATAATATATATATAAATATTGTGTGTGTTTGTATAAATGATAAGTTATGTCAAAATAGATTTTTTTTTCATGTATTTTGGAACTTTCTTAACCATAAGCCTTTACAAGGCAACATTGCCACAAAAACAACTCATTCCATTTTCTAGCAGACATAAAAAATATGAGCCCTTACATCTTTAATCAGAAACAGGATTTCTCCATTCCAAGAAACAAAAAACTTCAGATAAAAATGATATATTAAAAATTGCATTTCTATGCCCCATCTGTTATAAAGAAAGATAAACTGTGGAGACAGGGATAATACTGCAGTTTCTACAAGCCTTGCTACCCATCAGTTAGCTTTGAAAACCTTGTCACAATAAACATGTTTGTGCTTGACATTAATGGGGCATTGCTCCCTGTAAGAGAAATCCCTGTGCAAATAAAGGGATTGTACCCAAAATCAACTGGAAAAGATACACTCTTAAGAGAAAATAACAACTGTTGAAGCTGTCTCGCCTGCTGCCTCCTGCTAAGCTTGAGAACACAGATTCTACAAAAGACTTTTGAATATTACAAAACAAACTAAAAAATAATCATTAAAGTATAGGGGAAGGAGGTCAGCTAAATTCTTCACTAATAAAGTTATAGATGGTTTCTTTAAATGCTCCTTCAGTTAGTCCAGTTCCTATTTTCCTTGTGTTTTATTCAAGAAGACTTGCAAATAGATGACTGTGGAAATGTGAAGGTGTTTGAAATCTGTTTTATTTTTAGGAAAAAAAGCAGCTGGTGTTGGAAATAGTTGGAATATGGATTGTGCGAGTGAGAAATGAAAACAATTCAATCACTGTTTGTTTCTTACAGGTTTGTAATTTGATCTGCATACACCACCTCATAATTAAAAATGTGTCAGTTCTGCTTGCCATTTATAGTTTCAGTCTTTAAATCATGGCATCTCTCTCAATCTCTTTCGCCGTAAATAGAATATCACTAGAGCTATGTGGAATTTTTTGGTAAAATGTAAAAAAGAAAGTTTGGCAATACTAAATCAGTTTGTAAATTCATGCCAATTTTGCTGTATTGTTCATATAGAAAAAAAAATTAAAAAATCAAAGCTTCTCATGTCAATGTGTATTAAATATAAGATTTTGATCTTTTTTATAGCATTCTTTTTTCATTTCATTTTAAACACTTTCACATATTAAAATATGTCAGATTTGCTTGCATGAGAGATAATGCCTTTCATCTGGGGCAAAATGAAATGTTTCATTTTGACAAATTTGGAGTAGTTTTCTTTGATTGCTAAAACTACCAAGTTTTCACATTTCTGTGATTTGCACCCCCCAGATTTCTGGTAAAACCAAAATGTCTCATTTTGCCAGGCTGAAATATGACTAGATCACATTCAATATTCTTTATTACTTTAAATCAAGTACCAGCAAAATTGTGTATATTTTCACAATGTCAAGCCATTCTAAAAATGAAATGACTGTAACAACATGCTTGTGCCAGTTATAATCTCAAGCCATACATGTTGAATACAAGCATGAACATTTAAAAAAAATATTCAGTGAATGTACTGTTTCAGAGAGAAGTGTATTTCAGTACTAACTTCCTTCTTCCAAACAGAAATTTCTGAATTGTTCCAAACTTCAGTAATTTTGCTCTTATTCCACTATTCATAGAAATCAAATGGGAACCTTTCCCAGGCTGTTTTCAATCTAATGAAATGTCAGTCCAACTGAACTCCATTTACTTGTGACCAAAATCCATTTTTCATCCATGACTCACAAGTTAAATATTAGAGCATTAATCCAATTGTCATTGAACCTCAATTTTCTGGTATAATTTAAGAAATAATGGAAAATTTATCTTTTGTGTTTAACATGATAAGTCTATTGTAAATATACAAATTGCATGAGTGAAACAGTTTACACAGCCATGCTTCTTGATTGTATAGTGTTACAAGTGCTTGGAAAATGGGAAGGAGCAGGACAAAGAATATTAATTAATATCAAGGCAGTCAATCAGCTGGTTTTTTGAACACAGCTGTGAGCATGGACTTATTACTGACCTTTACCTAATAATTATTTCACTGGCTATAATGATTTGCCCCTGCTGTACATATACAGTGAAATGTCTATTAAGAACCTCTTCTAGCAAAAGCTCCCTGCTCTCTTCTGGTTACAAAGCAACCATTCTCATAGTTAGGACTGGACTTCTCCTTAGAGGTCCTAACGGAATTTCTCATGAACCTTCCTTTGCTCTTGAAAATTGAATGAAAAGCAAACTAGGCAAATTACTTCCTCTTCTTTCAGGGAGACGCCATCTTCTAAAGGAGTCATTGTTTTCTTCCAATCAATCCAGTCAAAGCCTTCTTTCCCGCTGACTTAGAGGGGGTTGCATTTTGTTCAAAATGCCCCCTCCTGAGAGAAAATAAAACCCACAAATGGGGGAAAAAATCCTAACCTCTTCTTTACTAAAATAGTCTCAGATTTGAAAGCAGCAGTTGCAGCTGAATTATTTTTATGAACTAACTAGACATCCTAATCAAATGTTATTAAAGCCAATCTGCAGTGAAAAGCAAATCATTCTGCTGTTACCAATTCTATTCAAGTGTTCAGTTAAACACCTCAGTGCAAGCCTTCCTATCCCAAATGCAGTTTAGACAGACCTCTGTATCTACTTCTCTTTCCTACTCCGTCTATTTCCTTAGAATCTTTCCCTCATATTACCCATGTCTAGTGTTATGAAAGCACTCACTCTTGTTTCTCATCTTTAGTTGGTGCCCAGCTTTGTGAGACTTATAAGTAATAACCCACATTAATCTACCTTGACAACTAACTACAGCAGTCAATCATATTTGCCATCTGCCCATCTGGGAATGTTCGTGTCAACTCATGGTTCACCTTCAGCTGAGACTGGTTATTATTATAAATTACTACTGTAATCTAATCTCATTGTTTTATCTCACTGCCATTCTTAGATTCACCTCCATAGCATCTAAGACCTCCCTGCCCCCCAAGTGATGATAATCCTTTCTTGTCTTACATTAATATCTCCTCTGAATATGAAGTTCAGTACTCTGGAAATAGCTCGACTATAATTTAGCTTCAATTCTGTTTCTTCTGTCATCTTAGTATAATGACAGTCCCACATTTTAACAAACTGAAAGAGCAGAAATGAGTACTATAAATGGGCCAAAATACATACAATCTCTTGTGTTCCCTTTGTCCCACTCTTTATACATAGGAAACCACAGTGAAAATAGAACCAATGTGGCATTAACTGCAACAGAACACTCTTTATAATTTTCCAGTGAATGTCTCTCAAAAATGTGAGTTTCTTTAGCGTTGAAATTCATTTGAACAAGGGTTTGGTTAGACCCGATGAGGGGATTGCAGGTATATTGGAATAAAAGCTGTGAATAAGTATGTGTAGTGAAGGTGTAAATTTCATCTAGCGTAGTAATATACATAGAGATCGTACTTATTTTTCTATTGCTGATAATATGTTCAGCACCATCTGTGACTCCAATCATGACAAAGGTTCTTTTTCCCAAAAAGCTTCAGGTGCAGGTTGTATAACTATAGATCTGATTAGTGGAGACAGTGTCAATTTGGTGTGTTAGCTGTATATATAGAAAGAGATCAATACCGTAGACAAGGTTTTGGGGGGTATTTTTTTTCTTTTTCTGTCAAGACTAAGGTTGAAAAAAAAGATTATTAGTTCTTTCCTCCTTCCCTTCAGAAAAAAAAAAAAAGAAGTAATGTTTAAATTTTCCAGCGGATGCTTTATACTGTGATATTTTATGTTAGGTTGCCTCAGCCATGTCAAATGATACAAAGTTACATGATGTAATTATGGGGCTTGCATTGAGTTATCTCAATATGACATACCAGGCAGGCAACCTGCTTTAAAAGACACACTTTTCTGGAAACTGCAGATAATTTTCTCAGAGTGGAAAGCAGTTAATAGTGGGTGCCCCAGGTAATGGTATCAGAACTGACATTCTTTGGTATATTTATTATTGATTTGGTGGATGAAATGGGCAAGTTAGCTGATAACAGAAATTTATTTAGGTGAATTAAAGTGTCACCGGGTGGCGAGATTTCTAGAAGGATCTAATCAAATTGGTTGGCTGAGTAATAAGATGATTACATGGTGATAAAACTGAATGTATTATACTGGAAATAACAGTACTTTAATGCAGAAAAATGTAAAGTAAGACAAGTTGAAGGAAATCATTTAGCTTTCTAAATCTACTGATGGCGTCATAATTAGTCATGGTTGCTTAGAAAGTAGATTTTTAATAACAGACATTTTTGGATGTATGAATGATGCCCAATCCTGATATCAGTGAAGTCAATAACAAACTTTTCTTTCATATCAGTATTAAAAAGGGATTGGGCTATGATTAGTAGAAATGGAAATAGTTAGGATACAGGATCTTCTGGGGCTTGCTTTTATGTCTTTACCTCCAACTGGCAGCAATATATGCATGTGTCCACATCTATGTGTGTTAATGATTGTGCTGGTGGATGCTCAGTCAGTCATGAACATTGTAAAGGAAGGCTCCCATGTTTTCACTATTCTACAGACAGCAGTAAATCCAGTGATGAATTACTGGGAGGATAAGAGCAAAAAATGAATAAAGAATACAATCTAACAAAGTCTGGACCACATCGTTGTCTCCAGCGTGAGTAGTGAACCAGAATGAATGATGGTTGTAGACATTCTGACTCACTAGCTCATTCTTCTATTCCATACTAGTAGAGGAAAAGTGACCTACACTTCAGCTTCCCCATTTTGCTTTGTAATAATGAGCTGTAAGATTAACTGTAAAATGCTGGCTGAATGCCATGCTTTTTATTTGTTTGCAATGCAGGAATAGCAGAGCTAATTGGTCAGGGATGAGGTATAACATGACTTAAGATTTTTTTTTTTTTTAATCTTCAATATTGATGGATATGTCTATACCTACTCTCACATGGGCTGTTCGTAGTTCTAATTCTTTTTTCACACTGGCCCTCATTTAATATTAAAAATGTCTAACGTCCTTTTCAACTCGTTGTTTCTTTTATTTAATCCTTGTTACTGCTATTGCTCTTGCACAGCTCCAGCTGCTCTACATTTCTCTTTTCACTCCCACAGCACTGAGAGTCAGCATGGCAAACATTGCTTTCACGTCATTTAATGGGAAAAGCGTAGGCCATCTGGTTTTGCGAAGTATTCCAGGGAAGCAATGGAAAAGGATACCCAAATGATAGCAGAATTAATTTCCTGATGTCTGTGTCTTCACTCTCCCAGTAGTGCAGGTGAAAGTAAAATATTCACTGTTGATTGTGATGTTCAGAGTATACTCGTGACTGAGTCAGGTTCATGGCAATGAAATCATGAGGGAAAGAGGAAGAAAGGGGGTGACACTAGCAGAAGTCAAGAGACAGGTAAAGAGAATATGTTGTAGTGTGTTTAAACCTACACTTTAGGAGTACTTAATCAGAATTACTCAGAAGAATTTATCTTTTAAGGGGCTTCCTCTCCCAGCCTCTTATTTGCCTCTTATTAGGGACAAATAATAATTGTGTCCCTAATTTTGCATGTGCAGTCATTCACATGCTTGGTAATGATGCATAGCTGAAGAAAATGATACTTTTGCAAAGTGGGCACCCTTTGTACACACAATTCCATCAACCTTAGTGCTTTGAACATGAAAATAGGTAATCTCTTTACATGTGAATGGGGATATGTTTTTGACTGCCTTCTTGACTTAAAAAAAAAAAAGTCAATGTTCATCAAAAACTGTGTTTCCCCCTTTATTTTTATATAACTGAGAAGGCATTGCTAAAGATCCTGAAATAAAAAGATGCATGTAGAACGATATAAACATTAGTGACCATAACCTAGTTGAGCTTTTGGCTTAGTCTAAAATGAGACAAAAATGGATCAAATGGACAGTTGAATTTCAGCTGATCTTATTTCAGCAAAATGTGAGAGAAATCAGTGATGGGAAAATGCAGAAAGGAAATAGAAAGCGTTGAAGGATAAATGAAGGTATTTCATCTGGCAACAAATGCACTCAGACTGAAAAAAATGACCCAGTGTAGATGAAAAATAAAGGGTCAGAAAGAGACATCTGTAATGTGTGAAATATCAAAAGCAAAGGAGAACTGGGAAGATTAAAGAATAAAGTAAAGTAAGTGGAGAAACACCTGATAAGAAATATAAAGATGGAAAAGGAAAAATACAGTTCAGGAGTTTAAGATAAATAAAATATATTTCAAATAATACATTAAAAAAACAGAAGTCATTGAAGGAGACTGGAAGGCAATGCACAGTTTAAAAGTGTCTTTCATGTCAAACGTACAGTAAAAATAGTACATAAAAATACAATAGAGAAAATGCTTAACAAATCCAGTCCTGTTTTCACAACTAAATCTATGCAAAATAAGCAAATATGAAATTTTATTTGGTGCTGTTTGTGATGAAAGGGGCCTTGCGTGTTGTACTACCTGCCGGATGTGTAGCCCCTCCCCTCAACTCTCCTGCCACGACTTGATGTTATTCTATAAAGAGAGAGGGTTCAATGGAAATCTCCCTGGGAGGGCTTCCCCGGGAAACGGCAGTACTCATGATTCAGGCACGAAGTTCCATGGGGCCCCACCTCCCCTACACCCCGTCCACTCACCAACCAGATGGGCATCAGCACAGTAGTAGTTCGGTCTTTCTGGCACAACTGCAGCTTGTCTCAAGGGGAATCCCACGTCTAAGTGGGCTCGGTTGGTATTTGTGCAGCCACCCCTTCTGCCTCGACGAGTAGCCTTCCCTCCCTCGAGGCTGGCCAGCTATATATATGTGTAATGCAGCACCTAGTGCTGTGCCTCTGAGTAGGGTGCTTTGTTCTTATGCCTCTTCTGTCTCTCTCTTATTTCCTTTTCTTTTTTTTTTTTTCTCAAAAGAAATAGACTCCTGGGGAAGAGAGGGATATGGAGCTGTCTCCTTTCCCCCAGCCTCCTACAGGGGGCTCAAATACCTCCCCTGCTCTGCCTGCCACAGGGGGCTCAAATGCCTCCACTGCTCTGCCTGTCGGTGCTGCACTGGCTGTGCTGCTCCTCTCCCAGCACATCTGGCATGCTGCACACCAGCATGTTCCCTCTCCGGCTTCCCCACATCCCGGGTTCTGGCAGGGCTTTTAAATCTTCCCACGGTGGCCAGAACGGCCACCACAATTGGTCCAGCTGTTCCCCACCCAGGGAACAGCTGATTAAACTGCTGGCATAACTCCGGCTCTTGTGGCCACGGCCGCGGCTCCTGCTCCTTCTCTGGCTGCCCGGCGGGAGGTAAGTTTCCCCCATGGGGGGGCTGTTTATGGCATTGGGGCCCCTGGGACCTGCTTTCTCCCCTTCAGGAGCCTGTGGGGGTACCTCACCAGCACACTGTTTAAAGTCCATAAGGCACCAGCCCTTTAATGTAGCTGTCAAAAGTAAGTTTAGTAACTTGTGCAAATGGTGAACATAAACTTTTGCAATTAAAATCAGACAGGCAATATGATGAGATGCAAAATGAAGGAGGGAGTTGGCTCATAAAAGGAATGGATAGATAAATGGTAAAATGTAAAATTAGAAGGTTTTTTTGCCCTGTTGTTCTTAAAAAATTATAAGGAGCCAGATACAAGGAAAAAAAAACACTGGACAAACTAATACAATGCTGTAGTGATCTAGATATTAAAATACCTGAGAACAGATAACATCCCTCTGCTAAATTAGATTTATTGTAGCATTCTAAAAATGGAGATGTGCAAGGCAAGAAGGCATTTAGAAGCAGGTTTTCTTCTTCTGTCAGTCAGAAATAACTCCAGTTTTCAGACCCATACTGAAAAGTTATGGAAAAAACAAATTTGTAATAATCAAATATTTAAGCTGGACTTCAGTGGTGGTTGCAATAACTAAGGACATAGTATGAGAACATCCAGAAAGATGTTTAGCAAAAGGACAGAAATATTGGATTTTTTTCAAAGGGAATAATTGATATAGTGGACTACAGAGATGCAATCTACCTTGTGCAGCCAAAAAGTATAGTACAAGGAAGGGAGCAGGCAGAAAAAGCAGATTTCAGCAGAAAACGTGATGTAGTGTCAAATATGGAATTTTAGACCCTGAACTTCCTCACACCTCCAACATCTCTAAGCCTCATCTCTTTTTGAAATTGTTGTGTGCAAGTTTCCTGGGAGTTTAGTTATATGAATACTTTTATATCAAGTGAATATGTTCAGTAGGGCATGTAGTGAAATACACAATGCTTGTTTCTCAGTGCCTTGATTTATGGAGCTCCTAGTAGCCTGGAACACAGCAGCAAAGGACTATGGGATTTCTTATTGTAAACACTATCCAGAGCCTTTTTATTTTCCTCTCCATAGATACGACTTTATTATCATTAAAATCCATTGCTGGGGTTCTTGTAACTTTCCTTGACATGTTTATAAATATTTTACTAACTAAATTGTCCCAATCTCTCTGTCTAATAAAAATAACTAATGGACTCTTTTGGTAGGAGAAAAAAACTAAACACCTTATGCTTTCCCTGTAGGCAATAAGAATATTGTTCTTAGCAGTCCTTATTCCAAGTCACAGCTGTCTATCTTGCAGCCCTTAAGGGGGTATATCTGCAGCCCCTGGGCTCCAGACTTCCCCTCCCTCTGCTTTCTGCTTCAGCCCCCAGGATGGTGTGGAGTATAGCAGCATGTCCTGCTCCCCTGGGGATTTGGGTGCCTGTGTGCACAGCACTGTGCAGGAGCCGTACCTGCACATGGTACAGTTTGGTGCAGCACAATGGTCAGGAGGGGAAGCATTTGCATTCAGTCCAAGGATCTTCTAGCCCAATGCTGGTGGTGTCCATGCAGTTTGCAGCCCCCAGGCATCTGCAAGTTGTGTAAGGGTGCTCTAAGTTATTCCTGAGGTCTGCCAGCCCTGTAAGCAAGAAAAGTTCAGGTGAGTAAAAGCCACCTTTCCTCTTCCCTCCTCCGCCCCCCCCCCCCCTTGTAGCTGGGCCAAATGGAACGCTGAAGATCAGGACCTAGATGAGGTCTGCGGCAGAGCCTGTAGGGAATAGCCATCTGCCATGCTGTAGACGCCAGGCTACTTTGTTATAGAAGCTGGGATAGTTTGCTTCATGCCTACAGTAGAATAACTGGTTTTGTCAAATTGTATTGAATTGAAGCTGATTTTTTTCTAGTATTGCAAAGCAGTTCACTGTATCATTCTGTCCTCAAGCCATGCAGAGATCTAGTGATACATTTAATAACTACATCAGCATTCAAGTTGAGACAGATGATCTCTTTCTTTCAGCTAGGCCTATTTGTTGTGCAAAATGTTAGGCCTTGACCCACCCAGAAAACTATAAGCCTTCCTCAATTTTCATCTGAAAAAGAAAACAAAATCTTGTTTCTCATTCAAATCGGGCATTTTACTTCAGATTTTCCTAATAGGGATCTAATATGCATGGTCACAATGTTCAGCTAAGCAAGACAACTTACCCAGGAAACCCTGGGCAAATATCCCATATTTGGATATACCATATGACACTCTTACCATGTAGGAAAATATATTGTGGAATATGAAATCATAAAGGATTATGGGTGGTCAGATGGCTAGCCTGGTACAATTAAGTGCATATCTGCATAGCAAAATAAAGAAAACTTAACCAGATACAGGAACCAAAGCACATACCTGCTGAAAGACTGGCACACATTTAAGATTCATCATTTATTAAGTGAATATTAAGAATACATTAATATCATTTTTCCACTTAATATTTTTTTTTTTTTTACAAAGGCAGTCAGAAGGTGCCAGATTTACTACTGTAGACTTTATGCTATTGCATAATGGAATGTAAATTAAGGGTGGCTTTCTTTCATATATGGTGATTTAAGAAAGGTTTTGAAGCGTCATTGAGTTTGATTGCTCACATTATATCTTATTAATGAAATTTCACAGGCTGGCAATAAATATGACTTTTCCATAGATTGTGTAGGATCTTCTAAGTTCATTTCCTGTTTCTCAGCTATATCAGGGTATTGCTTTCTTTAGAATTCACTAGAATTTATAGCTCTCTTAAAAGAATGCTAATTCATCAAGAGACATAAATCTATAACTTTATAGAAAAAGGGACCAAAAAGAATCAAAGAAATTAAAATAATAATTCTCCATTATTTTATCTACATAGGTTCATATAAAGACACTTGTACATTTGTGAGAAACATTTGATTTCAGACAGAATGGAGGTAGAGTCTTCTTACATGACAATTTGGAGATTTCAGAACATCTTTTAGGATGTTCTACAGTCTTGTAATAATTCTAGGTACAAAAAAGAGAGGCTTTTCTAAGTTTCAGTCCAAATTATCAATATTGAATTTCCTGTCATACTGATAAATCAGGTAAATATTTTACCTTTGTCTACCACCCCCGGATTTTGTTGGTTATTCATACATATCACTAGTAAATATTTTGACATCTGAAGAAACACTGGTAAGAAAATTTTGCACAAAAACACTGCAAAAATAACTTAATTTTTTGAACAGGAGAGGGTAGAGCAGAGTGACACCTTAGAAACTAATTAGTTCAGAGGCATATGCTTTCATAGGCAACCATACACTTTGTCAGATGCTGTCAGAAGCTGTCAACTATGACTCCTTATGTATTTCTGAATGAGTTTGCTTCTATGGGTACATATAAGCATTTCATTTAGATTGCCCTAACCAAAGTTAGGGCAATTGAAATACCCTGGTGTGCAAGCATTCAGAGGACTTAGTTTGCTTTAGAAATGGAACACCTGATTTACTATCTGCCAACTCCTGCCTCAAAGCCACACCCACATCTGAACCCCCCAGCTCCCCCCCCCCCAGCTTAATTGCCGCTGGCTGTCCATACCTCTTCCTGGTATGTGCTACTCCTGTTTCAGGTTTAGGCCACTTAAACTAAGCCACTTAAAGTTAGCCTGGATCACACCCTATGGGGCCACTCTCCCCTGTCTTCTGCTTGACTTCAGCCTAAAACAACTAACTATTTCTCTCTGTCTGAATAGCAGTATGGATTCATTATTAGGGTAGCTGAATGATATTATGGAAGTTTCATTCATAGTAATTAGGGTGGTGATCAAAAGATGAAGAACTATATGCTTCTGGGACTTACATCAGTGGTTTTAGAGAATCTACACTTCTTAAACCTTAAAACTTAACCCTTTGACTTACTCCCAGCATAGACACCTAGAAAAGAGAGGCATTTGGAAAATCTTGTGTGAGGTGCACATTTTCTCATAAAGTATATTGTTATCATCTTTATTGCCTAACAGAAGGTCAGCTAGTCTCCCATTTTCTTAAAAAGCTTTTATATAAGGCCCATCTGTTTTGGAACTACTCTGAGTAGCCAGAGGACAAGCATAGTCTACTGCATCACATAACAGCATGTGTTCATTCAAGTAAAACCAACAGAGGCTTTTTTAGTTATTCTGAATGTCTTGTTTATTTAATATCAGTCACCTCTTCTCAGAGACCCATCCAAAATATATGGCTACCCCTCTACCTAGACCCTTCATTTAATATTCTGGATTGGCCCAATAGACAAACTATAAAAATCTAGTAAACACACACTCATACACATATACACCCACACATATGCACAGGTGTTCTATGCAAGCAGACATGCATTCAATTATGGGCAAACAATTTGATAAGGATAGAAAAAATAAGCTCAAGAACCCTTTGCAGTTTTTTTAAAGTTCACTGAGCTACAATGTATTGTTTTAAATACCCCCTCCCTATGTTTCCTTTTCCATGTGTTCTGACTGATCTATTTGAGATTTAACGTTACCATTTTATGGGAATAAATATAAAAGCAACAATTTGGGACTATTTTACCTTCTTAAATTGTGATATAAGGCCCTTTAGGAACCTAGTGCGGGCAAGTTAAAAATGATGTGAAAAGCAATAGTCTCCAGTGTTTGGAGAGGGGCAGAATGCTATGTAAATTTTGGACCAGAGTTCATCTGCTATTCTAGTGGGGAGACATCTGTTTTCTTAGTACACAATTTCTTAGCCTTGCCAATGTGAATTGTCCTGTCTAGTGAGATATTAACAGTCCACGCTGCACAAGTCAACTTTAAATTGCATTAACAGATGCAGCAGAGTGCTTTGAAAGTTTTATGTAGCTACATATATATGAGAGAGAAAATATATATAGCCATTCAGTTACTTGTTTTCATATTCCCAGCACTCCCTGTGTTAATTTCTACTCCTTAAATCATATAGATACTGTTTTCCCATGTGTTCTTCTGCAGCCCCATACATTTTGAACTCCTTGGCTAGGTTTGTTCTTTTTATTTGTGGTGTATTAGCATCATTGTCTCTGAGAGGAGCTGCCGGGGGGAGAGGGGGGTACAAACCCAGACCTGGCTCACCACTGCATTTCTTGGTTTGGTACTTGCAAGCAGAAGAGGGCAGAGTGAACTCAAGGGCAGCCCTCCCCACTCATGCCGTGGAAGCAGTGTAGATTTAGGTTTAATCTGCTATTTTAGTAGTGTATCTCAGCCCCCCTCCCCCCCCCCCCCATTTTGTGCTCGCTCTCTCTTTTTTTTTTTTCCTTTCCTCTCTCTACCTTCCATTTTCATTTTCTAGGAGCAGGCAGGACACATCTGCTTGGTTGCTATTACCAGTGTGTTTCCACAGTATTCAACTCACTGTTCTTCTTGGGGCAAAATATATTGAACAGTGGATAGGCTGGAGCACTATTTATTTGTTTTAGATACAACATAAATTTTAATAATGAAAGGATTAAAGGGAGCTATCCAAAATGTTTTAATTCAGCAAAGCACCACAAAGACATTAAATAAGAAATGCACATGCACCTTTTCCGAGGTAGGCAAGATTTCATTAGTTCCTGACCTGGAAGTGATCTATTTTTCTATCCACACTGAGTTGCTTACCCATGATAGCTTGATGGTGCTGACTGATGTCTGGAGGCATTGAAAGAGTCTTCAGCATTATAGAACCCTGACTTCTCCCTTCAGTGCCAATAGCCGTTTTTTCCATTTTATTACTAGTTACAAGTTGTGTTTCTTCTAGAGTTAAGTATTTTGTAATGAGTTATTTTCTTTTCTCATGAATTTTGCAACTTTATCAGCTTGTAGATGATCCTTGAACAGATCATATTTCCACCCCCTTTGCATGTAAGTATACTCATTGTAAATAAGAACTCACCAAATCATTTTTAGGATTGCTGGGAAGCAGTTTGGAGCCTACTACCTTTTTCCTATATTTTCTTATATGCCTCATTCAACACTCTAAAACTAACAGCACCCTTTCCATTGATTTCAAAGGATTTGGGATCTAGTCTAATTCTATGACCCTAAGAGAATTCAACCCTTGGCTTTTCTAATTCTGATTAACTACATTTATTTTAGTCAGAATTAGAAAAGCCAAGGGTTGTATTCTCTTAGGGTCATAGAATTAGGGCTGGAAGAGAAGTCATGAAGTCATCTAGTCCAGCCTCCTGCTCAAGGCAGGATCATCCCTGACTAAAGTAACCTATTCAAGTGTCTGTCTGATGCACTCTTGAAATTTTCAAGGGATGTAGATTTCTGGGTAGCCATTTCATAATAGAGATGGACAGACTGTAGGGTAACCTTTAATTGCAGCTGCTGTGCCACATCTGTTCTGTGAAGAAACATGCATCTTGATCATGAATTTTGGTCAACATTGTGCATGCTTCAGAAGTGGTAAGGTCATGAGTTTAAGGTCAATAAAAGTAATGCCAGTGGCTTCAGGCCCTACATTCGACCACAACAGAAAGATACATACTATTATGTTAATATCCTAATTATGATAATAGTAAAGACTATTGTTCTGGCGTGTTCATATGGTACTAGCTTGTTTTGCTTTGAAATCAAATTAATTGTTCTGTGTTTTCCCTGTTATATGATCACCAGATAAGTCAGTTTGTTTTGATTACCACTTTGAAGGTAATTAAAAGAAGATAATCACAGTGTAGCATAGACAAGTACCCAAACATGATTGACTAAGTTGGGTAGTGAAGTATGTGAGGAACATACTGAGCAGTATCTTAGTTACTGCTATATATGCATCTGCCAGTGCCCTATCCTGCATTTTATGAGCACCTTAAATATATTTTAATCACATTGGATGTTTTAGGTTTATAAAGGAGATAGAATTGGAACTATAATATGTAAAAATTCTGAGAATGTCTAGTTAAGCATACAGACATTCATGGCTTCTTTCTCTATAACCTATGGATAAGTTTCAGTTGGTACAAGAACTTGTATTTCTTAAAT
Source organism: Alligator mississippiensis (assembly GCF_030867095.1). NCBI lineage: Eukaryota > Metazoa > Chordata > Crocodylia > Alligatoridae > Alligator > Alligator mississippiensis. Next base: position 64,619,251 of record NC_081833.1, on the reverse strand, counting down.
AAATAGGAAAATAACTATAATTTGTAGGGGAATAATCATTAGGGGTGTGCAAAGTGGGCCATATTAGATTTGGATTCAGATTTGGGGGACAGTGATTCAATTAGTTGATTTGGATTAGTGTCCTAATTTGATTCAGCCAAGTATGAATCTGAAGATTTGATTCTAATTCAGAGAATCAGTGATTTGGCCATAGACACAGCTTTATATGTTTTTCTACATATCTCAAGATACCAGGTGTGGCTCATGAATTCTGAGATGGTGGCATGCATGGAGTATCCCACAATGGTGCAAGGGACCCCCCTGTGTGCTTGGCAGTGAACCCAGAAGTGGATCGGAAGTGCTTCTTGTCCACTTCTGGGTCTGCTGCCGAGCATGCAGTGGACCCCCCATGGCTCCCCAGCTCAGTGATTGGCTATGGGGGGGGGGGACCCTGGGTGACCCCCAGGCCTAGGTGGCACCAGTCACTGAGCTGGGGACTGAGGGGGGGGGGGTTCCCCTGCACACTCTGCAGTGGACCCATAGTGAACTGGAAGTGCTTCTTCTCCATTTCTTGGTCTGCTGCCGAGCTCCCATGGGATGCTACATCTGCCCCAGCATCTCAGTATTCACGAGCAGCCTGGTATCTTGAGGTATGTAGAAAAACATAAAGCTGTGTCTGTGTCTGAATCATTGAATTGCTCCAAATAGAATCGGAGGCTTCGAAGAGATTAATGGGTCTCCTGATTCAATTTAGATTCGGAGATTCGGCTGCTGAATTGGGCCAAATCTCCACCAAATCGAATCAGTGACCGAAGCTTCACACAGCCCTAATAATCATACTGATCCTACTTGGAAGAAATATTAAATTATGTCCTAGGAGGAGGATTAAAGAGGAGGATAAGACCATCTCTAAGATCAGAACTGAACCTATCTCAACCGTTAAGTCTCCTTGCATCAGCGTAAACTTTCTGTCTAAGGCTTACACTATATTCAATGATGCTCAGGACAAGATGGAGATTAATTTCTTTTTTATGGCAATGCGCCTACTGAATTTTATTTCTGATAGGCATTATTGGATAGTCACATTTCTATGGAAAAAAGTCTTCAAAATATCGAATTCTAAAGGCTTAAAGGGAAGCAACAGCAACTAGCTACAATAATTTCACTGGTGAAATTAATTTTTGTTCATTGTATTAAAATTTGAGTATTGATAATATGGGATTCTAGCTATCCTTATATGCCTGCGACTATGAGAGAGAGAAAATTGGTTGCTATTATGTTCCCAGAGGTGGCTTGAGAAATGTGATATGTTTACACTTGGCTCTTGATATTTTTGATTTAATGAAAGGATTTTATCCCTTTTTATGCTGAATCAATGCTAATACTAATAAGAAACATTAAAATATGTGCATTTTTTCTATTGTCATTTTTCTTGTATTATGTTTGGGGGAAATCAATATACAGAAAATTGCAAATATATCTCTAATACATACAGCATAAATACTCCATTAGCTATTTAGTTTTCTTTAAAATATATAATATTGTCCATTTTCTTTTCTTATGCTAGTCTTAATGGCCCATGCACATTTAAGGAGATGTTTTCCTATCTATTTCTAGTAGTTTCCAATTACTGATGTTCAAAACATACTGAAAGTAATTAAGATAGTCACCAAGAAACCCAACAGTAGAATGGCAGTTCAACATTTTGATAATAAATTTACATTGGATAACAGCCAAGGCATTTAATAGAATGCTCCAAGAAAATGCCTTTAGAGGATTTAGAATAAATTGGATGATGCTGCATCTCAAAGGGTGCTGTAAAGTAGCTTGACTGTGAATGAAGTGTAGAAGTCAGGGTAGAGATGCACCTTAAATATTAACTGAATAAGAGAGGAATAAGCTTTCAGGAGCAAGAACTCACTTCATCAATTTTAAGTTAACTCTTGCTCAGGAAAGTTTATGCATCTCTGATTCAGTTAGTCTATAAGATGTATCTCTACCCTGCCTTTTTCTTGACTTAGGTAGTTTGCCAAGTTCACCTTACCTCTGCTCATAAAGTATAAGTTATCTTCTAAATCATTGCAGGTTTTCACTGTTGTAATACTGTTTGTTAAACTCTTCCCATTCTCCCTAGGTGGACTAGTAGGTAAGGCATACTGAATTTATACTGTAAACAGTCCCACAGTGACTGGAAAAATCGACTCATACTAGTTTCTAAATCAGATCAGATCACCTAGTTCAGCATAAATGGTACAAAAAAAACAAGTTAGATGTATAACCCAGGAGATAGGTGTAGGGGTTTCTGGGAAACTCAACCTCAAAGTCTTGAAAGAAAAATGTATGTCACTTGAAAGTGTGAAGGCACAGGGGGGTGACAATATCAGGCATGGTAGCCTCTGCCGAGGGCATGAATCTTGCCAAGTTTCAAAGAGATAGGTGCAGGAGTTTCTGGGAAACTGCACCTCAAGATGCTGACAAGCAACATTCATGTCGTGTGTGTATTAAGGCACAGTAGGGTGAAAACTGCAGGCATGGTAGCCCCTACTCGAGGCCATGAAGCCTGCCAGCTTTCAAGGAGATAGGTGCAGGGGAGTCTGGGAAACTGCACCTCAGACTGCTGATGTACAAAACTTGTGGCATTGGTGACACTGCATGTTTGTTAAAGCATGCCTTCACTGGTGCTGGGGCCTCTACACGACATGGTAGTGTACCTCAATGAGGCCTCCTCCCCCCGTACAGCCTTAGTCCAGTCCACCATTTTAAATAACAACAGGTCATAATTACTTAGTGAGCAGCAGCACAGTAGCACCAGCAACACCTCAGGCAGCCAAACTGTCACAGATTAGAGCCTTTCTATCCTCTCCTGCAGGAGCTTGTTCTCTAGCAGCTGCCAGAGAAGTCTCCCTGACAGCCCCAGCCCTGGGGCTTAGATGTGCCCAGGGCCCTGCATCCTTTCAGTCAGCTAACCAGGGACAGGTGCTAGGAGTGTTGGTCTAAGGACATGGCACTGGCAGACAAGGTCCTTTGGGTCAATCTAATCTGGTATCTTTTAGCAGACCAAGTGAATAGTTACAGAAATATATCTTAACAAAATTTTGTGTTGAAAAACCCTTCTTCAGGCTGATGAAGCACTTGCAGTTTGTGTATGTGCTGTTCCTGGATGGAAGGAATAGTAAAGAAGTCAGAGGCTGGCATGCAATGCATGCAAGAAAGCCAGTCAGTGAAATTGGAAATGGAGGCATCAGGGGGTGAAGGACAGGCTGGTGTGGGAGGGGTGGGGGGAGGAGGGGGTTGTAGCAGTGCAGGTAAAAGTGGAGAGGCACCTGAGGAGTCAGATGTCTGGTAGGTTGTAGTGTCTATGTTGAGTCCATCAGTTTTTGTACCTACTACCTAGGAGGCTGATGAAGTGCAGTTCATAGGCTCATTTGTGAAAAGTGGTTTGTCTACACTATGGAGATATCTTCACAGTGCAATACATGTCTCCATAAGGGCATCAAGTGCCCTGATGGAAAATACATAGAGACACCAAGCAACAACTGCACACCAGAATGAGCAGACACTGAAAATTTATCAAAGACAACAACAGAACACCACCTGTCTCCAGTCTCTCAGGCCTGATCCTCAAAGGGAATTTACAAACCACTTTTCACAGATGAGCCTGTAAACTGCACTTCATTAACCTCCTAGGTGCAGAAACTCATGGACTCAATATAGACATTGGAATTCTGACACACTACAACCTGCCGGACATCTGACTCCCCAGGTATCTCTCCACTTTTACCTGCGCTGCTACATCCCCCGCACCCCAGCCTGTCCCTTACCCCCTGACACCTCCATTTCCATTTTCATTGACTGGCTTTCTTGCCTGCATTGCATGCCAGACTCTGGCTTCCTTACTATTCCTTCCATTCAGGAACAGCACACATACCAACTGAAGGTGCTCACTCAGCCTGACAAAGGGTTTTTCAATATGAAAGCTGGCATCCCAGGCAGCTATGCTGAGCATACCTGGAGCCTCACAACTCCAATGCAAGCAGCAAGCCTCAGGCCTGTCAAAGATGTGACAGGTCTGGGCTTTTCCCAACCAGGACTGTGTGTGTGCATGTGGTGGCTGGAGGTTATGGCACCTCCTATCCAAGGAGGTGTGGTGGGGTGTCACTACATCACCAGCAATACTGAACACCCTCTCACTTGGAACACTGGTTGGTGGACAGGACAGATGTTTCCAGCCAACCGTGGCCAAATCTGCCCACACCTGGCTGCAGCCTACCCACTAGGCCAAGAGGTCGCACAGCAGCGACTCCACATCCTTGGTGAGGTAGGCAGCCACTAAGGCCTGAGTGCTAGCTGCCTGATGGTGGGGTCTGGTGCCTCTAGACCCCGCCATGGAAGCCATGACCTTGGCCTACTTTGGCAATGCCTGTGGTGGAGGATAAGACTGGTTGGTGGATGGCATGCTAGCATGGGACAGTGGGTCCCCCTCTTCCACGTCCCTCCACTGTTCTGCCTGGCTGACTCTTCACCAGCATCTCCATCCTGATTCAGGCTTTGGCTGCTGCATACGCTGCCCTTCACCCTCGGGTCACACATGGTGGCCAGCACATGGAGCGTACTGGAGCCATTTCCTCATGCCCTCCTTCAGCCTCCTCACCATGCAGTGCCTGCATGTCTGGTGACCAGTGGCTTGCCCCAGCCAGGAACACTGATTCCCTGGAATGTCTGCATTTGGCACTGAAGTTCTCTCACTGTGGGATCACATGGCTAAGGAGGGCATCACCAGCACTGAGGGCCTTAGTAGCTTCAAGGAAGGGCTTGAGGACCACCAAGATCTGGAAGATGGTACCCCACTTAGCTCTTACAAGGGGTCCATGGATCCCAATCTCCCTGAGCAAAGCCATCTCATGGATGGCTTTCTGTTGCTCCACCAGCCTCTCGAGCATCAGGTATGTGGAATTCCAATGAATCTTCACATCCTGCATGATTTTGTGCTGTCGGATGTTCAGCTCTGCTTGTTTGTCCCACAGCATCTTGCCTCCCTTGATGCTCTGATGGAAGTAGCCTGCCACCTTTCTGCATTTGGAAATGAGCTTGCTTGTTGTGCTGGTGCCATCACCAGCAGCCCTGTCCCCCTTCAAGGCATCCCTGACTATGAGGTGGAACTTGTGTGCTACACAGTGGATGCCAACAAAGTTTGCATCATGGACCACCTTGACCATAGTGACCCCATTGTTGGTGACCATGAACCCACAAGTGAGCTCACCCTTCCCTATGAGCCACCCCTGCACCAAGTGGTTCATGGACCCCATGATCTCTGTTGCTGTGTGGGACTCATCCATCACCTTGGCTTCAAGAAGAGCCCACCAACAGCTGTGCCCTGTGAGGGAGAGGTATGCATGATCTCCACCCTGGCTGCTCCAGGTGTCCAAGCTGAAGTGAGAGGCCATCTGCCTTGCGCATCTGCTCCCTCAAGTACTTCCTGCATGCCTCATACACGGAGGGTACCACCATCCTGCTGAAGGTTGGTATGATGGGGCCACGAGTGCCATGAGCCACCTGAACCCTGGCTGCTCAACTAAGGAGAAGGGCTGGCCACCTACAGCAAACATCTCCCCAGTGCTCTGGGCGATCTGGCTCGCCCTTGCAACTCGCCTCCCTTTCTGTTCGCCTTTCCCCCACTGTCCCAGGCCTGCCTTTCCTTTGGGGGAGTGGGGGCTTTGGAGTGAGAGTGTGACTTTACTTTAGGCATCCTCCTGATGGTGCCAGGCTGAGGAGGAGCAAGGGCAAGGGGGTGGTGCCTGCAGAGATGCATCAGCATCCCTGTGATGCTCATGTGTTTTGTTCCCTTGCCCCAGATGGTTTTAGCTCAGCAGTACAGGCACATAGTGGATGTGATGCCAGCTCAAAATGATCCAAGAGCACACTACCCAGTTGCTTCTGGGGTGTGGGTGCTGCAATTCCCCCCTTCTCAGCAGGCACAGGCACAGCAACAGGAGGAGAGGACTCAGCTGAGCTGTTTGCCTCTGCAACCTCTACCTCAGGCTCTTTTAAAGTGCCTTCCAGGGAAGGAGACCTGGCTCTAGGGGAAATTTGAGGGGTGTGGCGCACAAACTCAAAAGATTCCGCATCCTTCCCCAGAATTTCCCTTGCTAGGTCATCCAGCTCCAGCTCTTCCTCTGGCACTGGAAGGCTCAGCATGGGAACTGAAATGGGGGTGGAGGAGACTGTCATGCTGGTGCTGCTGCTTGTTGTCATGGTGGTGGGCAGGGGGGAGAGATGTAGGCCCAGGCACAAGCAGTGGCACTGGCAGTGCTCCCCTCTCCTTGCTTCCTGTACTAGTGGAAGCCTCATGTCTGCTTGTTGTAGCAAAGAGGCTGTATCTCTGTTTGGGGGGGGGGGGAACTTACACCTCTCCCTCTGCCCCATTTTCTGCCCCTCTCTGAAGGCTGGCCCACCTCCCTTTCCAGCACACTTCATGGTGTGTTTCAGTGTCTTGTCTTTATAAAAATATATAAATGTATATATGTATTTTCTTATATAAATTCTACATTATAATATGCAATATAATTATGAAATTGAAAAGAATCAATCAATGAATATAATAATAAAATAAAAGGGTATAGAATGAAAGCAAAAGGCAGTGCAGAATCCCACTTGCTAGGCTAGCAAGTGGGAAATCAATGGTAGTAGCCTTTGTTGTCTAACACTGCTAAGCTTCTGGAAGATAGCTCAGTAACTGACCCCTAAGGCAGAAAGCAGGTCAGTTCAAACAATGCTGCCTTTTATGCTGTTTTTTTTCATCCCTCCCCCACTGGGATTGGAAGGGACCTCAGGGAAGGATCACAGTCACTGGCCAGCTATACAGTCAATATAAGAGCAGTCAATATAAGAGTAGTCCTTCCTCCCACCCTTCCCCCTCCCTCTCCTTACTTTCTGTTTCCCTGCAGGCAAGCCCAGCTTCAGCTTCAAAACTCGAAACATTTTGAAGCTTTTGAAATTTTTCAACTGCCCTTGTTTCATTCTGAGGCTGTTTCAAAACCCTTCATTTTGTTTCCATTTTGCTGTTTTGAGCTCAAAATTAGTCAAAACAAAACAGGCGGTGAAATTTCGCACAACCCTAATGAATAGGCTATATGTTCCTGAGATGCTGGACCATACAGACAAGCATTGGCAGATCATGTTTCTTTGGGGTGTACCAATGTAGACCATGACTTTGACCTCCATGCTGTATGCCTACAACATTTCAACATTTAATATATCATACTCTAGAGCACACCTATCTCATATACCGTCACCTATTTAGATGATATGGCCATTTATATTTGTGATGGGGAGACCCACCTTAGAACAAGTTCCAGCCATCTTTAAATATGAATGCAGGATGCTACTTTGATGGCAAACCTAGCTAAATGTAGGATCAGGAAGAAGGCAATGCAATTTTGGATTTGTTTCAGGAAAGGACAAGCTCTAGCTATGTGTTTATGTTAATGTCTTAAAAATCTGCTCAGCCCAAATGTACAAAACAGGGGTTCAGAGATTCCTAAAGCCCATGGGCTTATTGCTATAGACTTATGCCAGGGTTCTGTATAATAGTGGTTTCCATTCCCATCAGACCTTATTATGATAGTGACCCTAGGAATGTCTGCAGATCCAAGAAAGGTCTTTTGGATGTTAAGACTGCATGTGTCCATGAGCCTGGGCTTCTAGAAAGAACAAATTGAAGGGAAGCCTATATCACAGTGTTATCATAGGAGATAACATTTTGGGGGAAAAGAGCAGGAGTCATACTTCATCCAAAAGCTGTTGTCCCGGGAATAGAAAAAAAAAAGAGATTTGGCCATGAAGGCTGCCTATGCACGTGCTCGTTCACATCCTAATTAGAAGGCATCAGAGAAAACTCAATTAAACAAGTCTGCTTCATGTTATAATTCAAATGCTTCAACATGGCTGCATCATCACCTATATTAAGCCCCCATGGATTTTAAAATGGATGTGGTAGCACTTTATCTAAACCTTTTTGAATAAGTTTTAGGTAAAATGTCCCACAGCCATTTTAAAATATGTGAGGGTTTAATACACATAACAGTAAGCCATTTTAATTAAAGCTGCTGTCTGGAAATGGCTGTAATTAAAATACTCCACCTCCACCCCCAAGCCTATATATAGGCAGCCGAAGTGGGTTGTAAATATATTCTATTATCTCATTGGAAACCCCTGAACTTGGCTGTTGATTATGCCCTCTTAAGATGCTATGAAAGATGCATCTCCCCTCCCTTCCCAGTTTATTTGCTTGTATCTATCTCTTAATCTACATTCTTTCCATGCGAAGTATAGGTTCAAAGTGACTTGTGACATACCAACAACTTTATCCTAAGATGTGGGACAGCATACAGCAGCCCCTGTTCCGCCAGGTACCAAATCAAGACAGAGTCTGGGAGATGGTTTATACAAAACTCATGCTGATCAATGCAATAGTAGTGAGGTATTGTAGACTTAATCAGACCCAATTTGTCCATCTGTGAGAGGTATCAGATCTAAGCACCAAAGTTATACATAGCCCAGTTTTGGTGGTTGACCAGGGAGCACAAAAACCTTTCAGACCTAAGCAGCTGGAGAAGATCTGGATGAAGTGTCATGATTATTGACGGCAGCTCATTAGCTCCCTCCCTGAGGGAATAGAGGATCAGACACTGAATTAGTTCTTTTGCACTATTAATACAGACTTGCCTTATTTGGGTCATTTTCTACCAGGGACTTGCTGAAGGAAGATGGCCCACAATCTTCTGTTAATTAATTTGTCATTGGCTGCCTTTTGATTGATAACACAGAAAAAGATGGATTTTTTTTCCCAGACATAGGTAGAACCCTTAGGGCACACACATGCCTCTTTCCCTGCCTCAAACCCCTTTGAGGTTGGGCAAGAGGCATGTGCAGGAATGAAAAAAAGTTCCCCATCCTGCAAGTTAGAAAATTAGACCCCTGGATATCCAGGGGTCTAAAGGCACGGTTCCATACCATGCCTGGAGCCATCAGTGAGTCAGTCCTCCAAAAGAGATGCTCTGGTTTCAGTCAAAGCATCTCTTTGGTGCTCCTGCTGCCCCCAGCACCCAGCGTTGTCCAAGGTAAGTGCAGGGGGAGTTTTTCATGGGTGAGAGGTGGCAGGGGGATGTGGGGGGGGGGGGTTGGGGAGTGGTGGGGGGGATGTTCCTGGCGCTGCAGGGGGTGAGAACCAGGCCCAGCTCACTAGTCCAGCTTCCCATTAGAGCAGGTCGCACGGCTCCAGGAGATGCGCACAGGAGCCATGCCTCCCGGAGCCCTGTGACCCACTCCAGTGCAAAGCCAGACTAGAGAGCCACATGGCGCTGGGCCAGGTCCTCACCCCCTCCCCCCTGCAGGCACAGTGGGGCAGAGGTGGGAGCTGGCCCTGGGGCCCATCTGCCACCCAGCCCAGCCAGGCCTGGTCCATGGTGACAGGACCTGGCACAGCACACGGTTCCTGCCACTCAGCTGGGCCATTCCTATAGCAGTAGGACCTGGCCCAGTGTGCAGGGACCATGTGGAGCCAAGCCGGGCCTTGCCAGCCCTGGGGCTGCTCATGCCACCTTGCCGCACAAACAGCCCCAGGGCTGGCAGGATTCAGGCTGGGTCCTGCTGCTATAGGAAGCGCCCAGCCGGGTGGCAGGACCCAGCTGGGCCTGGCATGTGGGGACTGCATGCCATGATGGGTCTTGTTGCCATGGGTCTAGCCCAGCTAGGTGGCAGAGGGGCCCCAGGACCCAGCTGGGCCCAGCACAGTTCCCATGTGCCACACTGGATCCTGTCACCATGGGCCTGGCCCAGCCCAGCTGGACAGCAAAACAGCACCAAAGGTGGCAGGACACAGCTGGGCCTGGCACACAGTCCCCACATGCCACTCAGGGTCATGCCACCATGAGACTGGCCTGGCTGGGTGGCAGGAGGAGCATCAGGGCCAGCAGGACTCAGCTGGGCTTGGGCATGGTCGCCCCACTGCTGCCGTGAAAGGTCAGTTACTGGCTCTGGGCAAGGGCACTGGGGCCCTCCAGGGTGGAGCTGGGACCCTGGGTGGGGGAGGGGGGGCCTCCAGGGTGCCTGGGACCCTGGGCAGGGGGGCTGGGGCCCTATGGAGGATAGGGGATGTGGCCCTCCTGGGGTGATCTGGGGCCCTGTGGCAAGGGACATTCCATGAGCTTTGGGTGGGAGGTCTGAACCCTGTGGGGGCCAGAGGACCCATCACTCTGAGCAGCCCTGCCACAAGTTCCCCTACACCCACAGTCCCCCCAGCAATTGCCCCACAACTACCCACACACCAACCCACATCCCTACATACACAGGCACACACCCACCCACCTTCCCCCATGCCCCTTCTCACCCCCTTCCTGCAAACACCACATCCCGCCATCACACACCCATCATGTGTGAAGAAAACAAAAAGTACACATCAACATATATAGGTATTTAGAATTTATTTTTTCATGATGATAGAGACACTGGTAGGCTTACAAATTGCTTTAACATTGTAAATATACTAATAAAGCATTGCCCAACTGATCTCTGTCTCTCTGTCTGTCTCTCTCTCTCTAGATGTGTGTGTGTGTGTGTGTGTGTGTGTGTGTGTGTGTGTGTGTGTGTGTGTGTGTGTGTGTAGAGTGGTTTTTTGTTTTAACTGTGGAAGAACATGGATTTGGGGGTATTTAAAAAAATGGATTTGGGATGCTGCTGCAGCAGTCCAGCTGGCACAAGGGGTATTGTCCCCAGGTACCAATTGGCTGGGCCCCAGAAGCTCCTGAGAGCAAGTAGCCCTGAGCTTCATACCAGGACAGCTTTTTATATGGATGGGGCCAGGACAGGGCAGCTTTTTATACTGCTGGGGACAGCACAGGAGCTAGCCCCAGGCTCGAGCTCCCCCTGGCTACAGATCTGGGAGGAGCCAGGCAGGGTTATTTTGCCCCAAGTGGCACAATTTGCTCCACAACAAAGTGCATGTCTGAGCACATGCACTGAGGCAAAAAGCCCCGGCTCAAATTTGCACCGATTCTATTTGAGCTGCTGCAAGCGCACATGCTTGCGTGTATGGGCACACCCACAGCTGCTACTAGCCAGAGGGTGGATGAGTGTAGGATAGTCTCGCCCCTAAGAGGATGTGTCCTGTGGGAAATGTTACTACACAGTGGGTGTTTCTACACAAGATGCTTACTGAACAGTAGCAGAGTTTGCATGCAGTAGCATGCATGTCTACCTGTAAATGCAAGTAGCAAATTTACTCATGAGTAGTTACTGCACAGTAATACATGTGTAGACACTGCCACGTAGTCAGTCCTGCCACTAGGGGGACAGCCTGAGATCAGCCTCAGGGCCCTGGAACTGGGATCCTCTTCTGCCCCAGGGCTGGCGTGGCTCTCTGGCAGCCCCAGTTTCAACATCTGCAGGCAATTTGAGCCCTGGGATACATGTGCCTGGAGTCTGAGGTGACTACTGGCCTCTGCACAAGCTGCATACTACCTGTGGGAGTCTGTCTGCACTCTGGAGCTGCACCTTGGCACTGCAGTGCTGTGTGGCTGCCAGGGCCATGACATCCAGACCTACAGAGTGCTGCAGACTCCTGCCAGCCCTCTCAGCACACCGGCCCAACTGCAGGCAGCTCCTGCTCACCAGGACCAGCTCCACTTGCTTGGATCCAAACCCCAACAGCCTTCCCCGAGCCTACAGGTGCTGAAGGGGAATTGCCTTCCTGTGCAACTGCCAGTCCCATGCCTTGTGCCTGAGCTGGGCACTGCAGGCAGCTGCCCAGGCCTGGCAGCACAGGGGTAACCATGCAGAGGCCTGGGAAGCTAGTATGAGAGCCCTGATGGCCTCGTCATCGCTTATGCCACACCCCACCACCTTGGGCCCCAACTGGTCCATGAAAGAGACTGGCAACTTTGTGGCACTTTGGGGCAAGTTGGAGGTGAAGCAACAGTTCACATGGAGTGGGTGCTCCAATGTGTATGTCTATGAGCAGCTGTCATGCTGGATGCGGGTGCATAGGCATAACTGGTCTGTGCAGCAGTGCTGCAGAAAGTTCAAGTCCTTGCAGGCAAAGTGAGTTTCCATCTCCAAGCACAACCAGCGGTCAAGAAGTGCTCATAAGTCCATGCCCTTTATGTGGCAGCTGACAGATATCCTTGCACCCAGGACCCAGGCTACAGCTGTACTCTGTACTGCAACATGTGCAGCCTGCCCAAGCCCCTACTCCATCCTGGCACCTAGTGACATGTTGCCAGAGGACAGTCCCTTGGGGAGCCAGAAGCCCATCCCACTGAGCTCCCCATCCCTACCCTCCACCAGCACCTCTGGGAGCGCAGGCCAGCACCTGCTTTGACAGCTCTGAGACATCAGCCCCAGCTACAAGGTGCAGCTGCCCATGTAACCAGTAGCTGCCAGCAGTGTCAGCTCCTCCCCAAGAGGGCCCTGCCCAGGCACCAGCATAACATGCCCCTCTAACTGTGGAGTCTGCCAGGAGCTGCACACCATCACTTCCAGCCAGGATCAGCTAGAGATGTTGGCAGCACTGCCCATGTAGTAAGCCCTGCACTGGAGAGAGGGCCCTCCCCACCCTAACCCCTGCTCTGCTGCCTGCCCAGCCTGGCCATGCTCCCCTGCCCTTGGTTTTTGCCCACCAGAACATGCAGGGAGGTAGGAGCAACCTGTTCAATAAAGTTTTGCACTATGCCCCCACAGCTGCACAGGCTTGGGCCCCTCACATGCTAAGGAACATGGCAATGCTGGTGGTGATATATTCCTTGGCTGTGGGTAGAAGCCACAGGTATTCCTCCAGGTGGTGGTAGAGATTATGGAGAAGCCTAGGCTTGCCACCCACACCTTCAAAGCTTAGGGTCCCATGCCAGGTATGCAAGTGCACCCAGGGCACCATGGCAAGCAGCAGAGCTGGGTTGGGTACTCCTTTGTCTATGTAAACAGCTCCTTGCACTGTGCTTGGGTCACATGCAACAGGGGCATACTCAAAGAACAGAGCAGCTATGGGTTGGAGCTGGCCCCAGCCTGCCTCCACAGGGAGTCCCCCCTGGTGGGAGAGCAGGGGTGCAAGCAGGTCTGCATTGCAGTCCTCAGGAAACCCCATGACCCCTGAGCCTGGGAGCCATGGGCTTGGTAGAAACACAAGAGACAGGCTGGCCTGCAGGAGAAGTAGGTGTGGGGGAAAGAGGGGGTCTTTCCAGCTGATTTACCATGGTCCATGGGCACCTGTGCATGCCCAACACCCTATCTGAGTCCAGGGAGCACACAGGCTCCTTGTAAAGAGCATCTCATCTGAAAAATGTTGCAAACTCTCACAAACAGATTCTTTTTCATTGGTCTGCACCCCTGCAGCTGCAAGCAGGAGAGACTGCTGTTGGCAGCTGGGATATATGAAAGGAGGGGCTGCTGCATGGCAGTGTCCTGCCACTCTAGGTATGCATGGAGCTGCTCCAGGAGGTCCAGGAAGGTGGCCCAATTCATTCTGAATGCCTCCAGCCACTGCTCATTGTACTAGATCTGCTGGATGATGTGCAGCTACCAGTCCTGGCTGGCTCAGTGGACCCAAGGGTGGTGGGGCTGGATGCCCAGGAGGGTGAGGTCAGCAGCATCCAGCATTGGCTTCCATGCTGGGGTTCAGCCAGGACAGGGTCCAGGAGAAACCTGCATTGCATCAGCAGCTCTGGGACAGTGTGGCCAAGCAGGCAATCACTGTGGGGGGGGGGGAGCCAGAAGGGTCCAGTCAATGTGGCAGTCCAGCAGGGCCAGCATGGTGGCAAGCAGGAGCCCAGGGTTATGGGCATCATTGCCAGAGGAAGGGGCTAGAGCAGCCATGGCATGGGGAGGCAGAGGTGGGGATGATACAGCTGTCCCATGCTGTCTCTGTGCTGTGCACACTGCTCCTGGCCAAGGAAGTGGCTGGGCAGGGAGCACAAAGTTGGACTTGCTTTTCAATATGGTTGCTGGTGGCTGACAACTGTGGCTGGAGCCTTCAGCTACCCCCTGGTGGTGCTATTGGACCATTACAGGGCCACAGAAAGTGGGAGCAGTTTACTGCTTGGAGCAGCAAATCTAGTCCCACATCCCTGCATGTGTAGATGCCTCTCTGGGAGCATTAGCTCACAAATAGCCTACTCACAAATAAACTCATCCTGGATCAAATGACTATGTAGATGCGCCCATTGTAACTCTAATAGGGAACACATATTCTGGAATAATATGCTGTTTTCTCATGTAGGTTGTGTCACAGTGGGTACATCTACACAAGATGCTATATTGCCATAGCGATGAGCAAAATTACTGTAGCTCAGTGCTATGGTGATGTAGTGTCAGCAGTGAACTGAGATACTGACGCTACTGTGCAGTAACAACAAGCTACTGCACAGTAGTACATTGCTACTGTACAGTACTGTCGGAAACGACCCATGAGGCACCAGGATTAAGCAAGTACTAAATTTGTACTAAAAGTTGTTACTGCACAGTCTGGCACGTGTTGATGTGACCAATGTAAGCAAAACTAGAAAAAGGCAATTCTTGAAAAAGCAATTTAATATGGGAATTACAATTATAACCCACACAAAATTATTTAAAATGCGGTTCTGAAATTCCCATGCCACATCCAGAAGATTTCTTATTCATACAAATTCCTGTTGACCAGCCCCATTAAGCAAAGGATAAAGGCCTTCACTTCAAAGCCAAGGTTTGATGTTTCTGATTACAGAAATGTCAGTTCCTAAGTGGGAGTCAAGGACCACAATGTCTGCTGCGAACTGTAACATGTAGTGTTAACCAACTTGTGACCCATGTGACAGATGTGATAACTAACCACACTGACAGAAGGTATGTGATCGAAAAAAAGCCACAGGCATTTCTTTGATTTCGCCAGAAATATCACAGCCTGATAAAGCTGACTTCCTAATTAGTGGTCTATAGCCTTGTCATTGTTGCAGTGCAAGAGGTGCTAGCACTGGAGAATTCAGTCTATGAAGTGCATTCATTGACTAAATTAGATTTTGGAACAAGCTGTTAATTGGCATAATAGATCAAATTCTGTTCTCTTTTACTTCTGTGTATCTATTATTTTCATGTGAATGTGTAGGGAGGAGGAGAATTTTATCCAATATGTAAAAGTGTTTTCTCTGAAGGCCCAAACTTGATTCAGTTTGTGTTGACTCAGTGGAAACAAGATTTGTCCCTACAATATTTTAATATGAGCTAACTGTAAAACTCACTGAATTCTGAATTGAGTTAATCCTTGCTGTCTTCTACTTGACTTGCCTTGCTACATCATTTTGAAATGCCTACATTCATAACTTCTCTCAATTTACTTTCAAAAGTAAATGTATAGTAGAGTAGCATAATACAGGATTTTAGGGATGTATTTGGTGGCTATGTTGGTCTGAGACAAAAAGAAATGCAAAACTCTAGATCTCGTGGTTCAGAGATGATACCTTTTATTAGACCAACTAAGAAATAACCCCAAAATAGCTTTTTTCTGCAAGATTTCAGGCACATATACCCTTCCTCAGGCTCAGGGAAAATTAAAGATGATAAAAAGTCCCCATAGGTAGAAAATCAACTTCATTTTTGCACAGAGGAAGCTGAAGGTGGAAGTCTGTTCCTCTGGGTCTATGATAGTGTCTTTGTGAGTTGCTCTTTGATGTAAAGATAAGGCAGGATTCCTTCCCTGGTGATGTCATATGCCAGACAGACAGGGAGGTGTAGAAATCTTTCTTGTTGTTCAGCAATCAAGTTTAAATCCAAAATACAGGGTTTTATACACTCTTGTGTGTTCATTGGACAAATAAAAACTAACATCTAAGAAAACCATAGATCTATTTTAAGGGGATCATTAATCTTTACTTTTTGTGTGGAACACAAAAATCACACCTTTGTGATGCTTGCTGCATTTTTTGAGCCTGCAGTAGAAGATATTGGACAAAGATTAATTTTCTAAGTGTTTTGCACCCTGTAAGTTTTCTTCCACCCTTCAATCTCTGTGCCAGATCCTGTCCTTGAGAGTAAGAAGTAAGTCTATTACCTCCAGCAGAAATCAAGCTTTTGGCCATTCGTACATGCCACAAAATTGGCCTTTAAAGTGGCTTAATGCCCTTTTACACTGCTTTAATGGTGCAGCTATTTGCACCTGTTGGTAGCGTAATGGGCTTTAATAGACTGTTTGCATGTGTCAGTGGCATAATGCATGTTAAATAACTCTGGGATGCAGCAAAATAAAACATCTCCATGGTGCTTTAGTTTGACACGGAGGGAAGCACTGGGCCCCATGCATCTCAGGGGACTATGCAGGAAGCCCATGCAGGCAGCCCGGTGGCAGCATGTGCAGGCAGGGTCTACTGAAGAAAAAAAAATGTGGCGAGCTTGATCTTTTTTCTTTTTTTCCTCCCTGGAGGCTGCTTTTTTGCCTGAGCTGCACGGGGGCCTGGTGCTTCCCTCCGCAGCTGTGGTGCCCTCCAGGACCACTCAGGCCACATGCTTGAAGGTGGGAGCTACCTGGGGGGTGCTGCTGCTGCCATAGAGGGAAGCACCAGGTGTCCCTCCCCCCCTACCCCTGCCACAGCTCAGGGACCTCTCATCCCACCATCAGCTCACCCTCCCCTCCCCGCTGCCGGAGAGGAAGGTAAGGGTCAGTCTAACATTTGTGTACATGCCACGGGGGTTTACTTCACCCAAAATTGAAGCAGTGCTTTTAAAGACCTACCACTTCAATTTAGGGAGAATTTCATAGACATGTGCACTGGAAGAGACCCCAGAGGATCATCGAGTCCAGCCCCCTGCCCCAGGGGTAGGAAGTCAGGAGGGGTCATAGGATCCCAGCAAGATAAGCATCCAAATGTGTCTTGAAGGCGTTCAAAGTAGGTGCTTGAACTGCCTCCAGAGGCAGTGTATTCCAGACCTTGGGGGCTCGGACAGTAAAGAAGTTCTTTCTTATGTCCAGCCTGAATCGGTCGCGACAGAGTTTGTGACCATTCGATCTTGTCATCCCTTGGGGTGCTCTGGTGAACAGATGTTCCCCCAGATCCTGATGAGCACCCCTGATAAACCTACACGTGGCCACCAGATCACCCCTGAGCCTGTGCTTTTCCAGACTGAAGAGTCCCATGGCTCTCAGCCTCTCATCATGTTATAGTCACATAAAAGCAAAAGAAGTCGATAAGAGTTCATGCATAGTCAAAAATAAAGGAGAGGTAATTCAAAAGACATCTAGAGACAGTCACAAACTCAGAACTCATCTACTGAGGCATAACCAAAGGTAACTGTGAAGTGACTGAATATTCTGATTCCCAGGCATAGAGACAATCAGTTCTCAGAGACAAATGACTAGGAACAATAGAAACCTGTCTGCAAGGTATTAAATATCATTTGCTTGATAACGCTACACATCCTTTGTATGTCTAATCCTCTCTTCTGTTTCCATCAGTGACTGAAATGTGATTTAAACCAAAGTAAACCCCCAAGCACCCTTTTGTAGTCCAGGTAACTTGGGTATATATTCTCCTTCTCCAATTGAAGAGGATTGTTAGTTGGCAGGTGTGCTGCGGGGTGGCAACTGCAGACCGCTCAGTTTCCCTCCGTCCCTGTAGAACCAGGCCAGGACAGCCAGGGGACTTAGCTATATACACATGTATTTACATTAACTTATCACAAGGGAAAGGAACATGGATACAAACATATGTACAATGTATATATATATAAATAAGATATCTAAACCAGTAACACAAAAGACACCCTCTGGGTAAATGACATGAAACCTTATACCAGTGCTCCAGATACAGGTAAGTCACAGGTAAGTTTCTGATCTGAAACAGATAAACCCCAAAGATAAACTCAATCCCAAGGGGAAACCCCAATGCCCTTGGGCTTTTCCCAAGCCCTACAAAGAAGCTGGTAACTTTAGGGGGACACACTCAGTGGGACCTCCCCTTTCAGGAGCCCTTAACTAACCGGGGGGAGTCCCCTCCCCTGTGGGAATATTCTTTTCCCTGCAACTCACGGCTCCCAGGCTTGGAGGGTGGTCCTCGTCCTCTGCGCCAGGCTGCTCTCTCGCCTGCAGTGGGCTTCGGGGGGGCATTGCTGTTTCCTGGAACAGGGCTCCACTATGCAGGGCTTCTGGGGCCTCTGGCTTGGCCCTGTCGGCTGGCTCAGTAGCCTGAGCACCATCTGGCTCTCTGGACTCAACCTTTTGCTATGGGTCAGAGGCCTGGGCTGCCTTGTGCAGCACCAGGCTCGGTCCACTCCTGGACCCTCCGTGCAGCGCCTCCTGCACCAAGCTCCCAGCCTCACTCCGGGGGTTGAGACCTGAGCTGCCCAAGTGCTCCAAAGGTCCTGCTCCATGCACCGTCCTGTGCACCATGTCTCTGGCTGCACACGAGAGGTTGCAGACCTGAGCCGCCTCATGCAGCTCCCAGGGTCTGGATGCCATGTGCTGTGCTGCACACTGAGAGCCTAGCTGCTGGAGCCATCCGCTGTTCCCCGCTGATTGAAGTCTTCAGGGGCGCTTCTGGGCTACTGCTTTGCCCTGCTGAATGGTTCTCCTCAGCTCTTCTAAGCCCCGCTCTTCTCTCTTCTCAATCCCAGATGTGCTTCCCTCATGCTGGGCAAACAGTTCCTTTTATATGCTTCAGGGCGCTGCCCCTGAAATCTTCCAGACCTGAGTGTTGCAGTCTTCAATCAGTCTTCAACTCCTCTCCCCCTCCCCTCAGGAAAGGGGTGTGACTAAAATCCTCTTGCTGCCTCCTGATTGGGGGATGAGCTCCACCAATCAAAACAGCAAGATTTCAAGCCTGGGACTCAACCCAAGCTCCAAAAGGCAAGCCTGCTACACTTTCATATTAAGAACTGAAGAGACTATAGAAACAGCTAGACCCGCCATTTAGGCCTGATCATGACAACTGATTCTTCAGTCAGTTGGATCTTAAGTTATCACGTCAACTTCAAGAATAGGATCTACCCACAAGCTGCCAAACTCATTCTCCTTCTCCTTCCAGGAGAGTTTCTAGAATTTACATCCTGTCATTTTTCCCTGGCAGATGGCACAGAGCCAGTATTACATTTTCTGCCTCTGATCTATTAACCTTCATTCACTAGCTACAGTTTCTAGGCACCTTTCATTAGCTCTATTTTGCGTGCAATGTGAGGATGAGGAGGGAATTCTCACGTCAATAAAAAGCACACAGAATCATGGCAACAGCACTTCATTCTTTTTTCCTTTTTTTCTTATATTTCATCTGCTCAAATGACGAAAAAAGATTCAGTATAATTGTTACATAAAGAATTAATAATAGGAACATACAGTTTTCAGAATTGTGTGGCTAAAAGCAAACATTGCAAGGCTGAAATTCCTGGCTGCACAAGGTTTTACCACTATGTCAGTGCACCAGAATCCACTCTCTCACTTACCCATCCTAATCTAGTAAAAAAAATGGATCCTGCATTACATTTTGGACCTGCCTTAATATTCTCCAAACAGTTGCAGAAATACATACTCCCCTTGCAGCTTCAAAATTACAGAAGGCCTAACTATGCAGTAAACAACCTTGATTGTCTCTCTCTACAACCTTTTAATGACTGTCATTGCTTTAGCTTCAAGAGGTTGTATGATCTAATTAGGGCAAATTGAATAAGACTGCTTTTATGCTAAAGCGTGAGAAAGTTAATTGAAATCAATCCATGTTCAGTGAAAGTGCTGAAGACATCGCTGATAATTTAAAGCAATTAAAAGATGTTGTCCTGAAGCAAGGCAAAAACATTAAGTCTAAGAGCCTGTTAAAAGAAAACTACCTAAAATATTTAAATGATATTATTCAGCTAAGATGGACTAGGGACATCTAAAGCAATTAGAAATCATAAAGCATAAAATCAGTCATGTTGTAGTCTTTAAGCCATTTTGGAAATCATTCATCATCTCAGGCCAATTTTGTTTCTGTATTAGCAGGTTTTTAAAACAATCCATTTTGTGACAGACCTTTCACAAAGAGGTGCTTAAAGTTGCTACAGTATGTGCCACCCAAATGCCGTACTAGTTCTCATTCTCAAAGCATTTAAATATATATCACAGGCCACAATTTATTTTCTAAAACTTGGCCACCAATTATAGGTCCAAGAATGCAGCAGTCCCTCCTGGAGCTTAAGGAATATTATTACAAATTTCTTGGCTTATGTCAATTAAGCAGACATAGTGCAAGGATATATATCACCTGAGTGAAGAATATTTAAAAAATGGTGACTACATAAGGGAAAAAAGAAAAGATCTGAATGGAGTCTGTATAATTTTAATAGGTTAGGTATCAGAGCAGCTGAAGTTTGGCATTCTTATTTCTTATTAAAAAGTTAGCAAACAGGGTGTATGCCTAGCTTAGTCCTCAAATGCTCAGAAGTTATTATTGATACTAATTACTGAGACTGAATGGCTGCATGATAGTAGCTGTACACTTTGATTGACTTAAGTGAGAACTAGAAATTTAGTATGGAAGGAGGATTTGAGTTCCTGGGAAAAGGGAAAAGCATTGTAAGAGTGGTCACTGGGAATGATGACAATAGAACTGTTGTGTTTGTAATTTTCAAAAGAAATTCATTCAAAGGAAAACTGAAACAGTCAACTGAACTTCAAAGAATGTTTTATCAGGCATTTTGGAGTAATGGAAGAATCAGCGAGATATCTATAGTTGAAGAAATTAATTGCCAACTTGATATTGAGTTACTGCTTCTAATAGGCTCTTTAAATAGAGAGGTGTTTCATGCTGAAATCATATTTTGATTGATTCAAGAATGCTTATTTAATAGATTCACCCTGAAAAAATCTCATGGTGTAAAATAGAAAGAAAGGGTAAAAGAAAAGAACTATTACCCCAGTTCATAGATAAAGGGACTGAAGCACAAATAGATTAACAGACTTGATTAAGGTCTGTAGCAAGGTTAGGAATGGAAGGCTGTAGCAGGGTTAGGAATGGAATCAAGTGCCATTTGAGTACCTTACCCACCAAACTTCTCATGAACTGTGCAGACTTCAAATGACTCTGGAAATGGAAATGTCAGCATTTATTGGCCTTTGAAAATAATCCAGAATTTTGTAAGAAAGTGATTTCTCGAGGTGCCTGGTGTTTTAAGTTTCTACTTTTCAGCTGGGCCAGAAATCTATTTTCAAAAAATCAGCTTCATAATGTTTTAACAGATTTAGACCTGGCTGAAACCAGGAAAATGCACACATGCTTTAAATAACATCTTTTAAAATATTAGCTCCACTTTCACTTTGAGTTCTAGATAAAGGATGGAATGAGACCTGTGTTTACCTGAATTGTTTTTTCTTGTCCCTGCTATTCAGTTTTATATGTATCACTTTTAACAAGTGTAGCTGTAATAGTCTTGCATATTACACTGGAAACTCACTATGAGAATGCCATGCCTTATTTCTTGTGCAAGATGGTTAATCAAAAGTGACCCACAATTTCAAGCATGAATGCATAACATCTCATTATTAACCAGTGGCTGAGACATTTTATACCATTCCCACTTTGGTTTTGGATGCAGTGACAGAACTGAAGAGGCCCTTAAAATACATTTTATAGTTTAAGTTTCATTCCATTATATCTCTCATTTGGTCTAATACAATAAGAAGACAAGTAGCCTACTCTAGCTGTCTTCTATAAGGATGTCCTTTTAGTACAGGTAATTAACATCATCCTCATAGGCATTCTCTCACAGTCAAGGATGACTGTCTTTCATGATTGCTTTATCTGAGGGTTCACAGATGGATGATGAAGCCAATCCTGGATTGACAGGCTCTGTTGCAACTCAGGCATGTATTTCTATGTGAGGTGGGTGGCTCTAGATTCTTCATTAAATCCACAACACAGTTTCTGCCGTTTCCACTTTTCCATCTTCTGTTGTTGTCATAAGGTTTCAAAATACTGAGATCCTTATAGCTTACTCTTTCTCCATTTGGGGTGGTCCTGATCAACAGTCTCCCATGAGCTGATATCAATGTTACATGTTTCAAGTTGGCTTTGAAGTACTTTCTCTGCCCTCCTCTTGAGCATATTCATAGTTTCATAGTTTTATAGTTGGTATGGTCGGAAGGGACCTGAGGAGATCATCTAGTCTGACCCCCTGCCATGGCAGGAAAGAGTACTGGGGTCAAACGACCCCGGCCAGATGTTCGTCCAGTCTTTTTTTAAAGACCCCCAGGGTAGGAGCCAGCACCACTTCTTTTGGAAGTTGGTTCCAGGTCCTAGCTGCCCTGACAGTGAAATAGCGCCTCCTAATATCTAGCCTGAAACTACCCTCCACTATTTTGTGTCCGTTGTTTCTTGTAACTCTCAGGAGTGCTTGGGGAAACAGGGACTCTCCCAATGCCTGCTGGTCCCCCTTGACTAGTTTGTAAACTGGCACTAGATCCCCTCTCAGCCTTCTCTTTTGGAGGCTGAACAGGTTCAGGTCCCTCAGCCTCTCCTTGTAGGGCCTGCCCTGCTGCCCCCGATCATGCGGGTGGCCCTTCTTTGGACCCTCTCCTTATTGGCCACATCCCTCCTGAAGTGCGGCACCCAGAACTGGATGCAGTACTCCAGCTGTGGCCTGACCAGTGTCGCATAGAGGGGGAGGATCACCTCCTTGGACCTGCTTGAGATGCATCTGTGGATGCACGACAAGGTATGGTTGGCCTTCCTGACCACGTCCCCACTTTGTTGTCCCATGTTCATTGTGGCATCAATGATGACTCCAAGATCCTTTTCTGTCTCAACACTGGCAAGAAGGGACTTCCCCAGCCTGTAGGTATGCCACTGGTTCTTCCTCCCCAGGTGCATTACCCTGCACTTGTCAGTGTTGAACCCCATCCTGTTCTCATCGGCCCACCCCTGTAACCTGTCTAGATCCACTTGCAGCCTGTTCCTTCCTACTAGCCTACCCACTTCACCCCACATCTTAGTGTCATCTGAGAATTTGACAGGGTGCTTTCTACCCCCTCGCCCAAGTCACTGATGAAGATGTTGAATAGTGCAGGCCCGAGGAATGAGCCCTGGGGAACCCCACTGCCCACATCCCTCCAGGTCAAATAAGACCTGTCTACCACCACCCTCTGGGGGCAGCCCTCGTCATTCCTTGACTGAGCTGGGAGAATAAAACTTCCTTCAGGAGTTTGGGGTTGGATATCCAGATGATGTAGCTAGCCCAGTGAAGATGATGCTGGCTGATCATTACCTCTGGGCTCATGGTGTTTGCTTGTGAGAGGACACTAATGTTGGTATGTCTGTTTTCCCATTGGATTCAAAGGCCCGTCCACAGGAAGCATTGACAGTACTTCTCCAGTGACTTGCAGTATCTCCTGTACATTGTCCATACCTCAGCTCTATACAGTAAGGTGGGGATCATGACTGCTTGATAAACTATGATCCTGGTTTCAGATCTGATGTTGCAATCTTTGAACACCCATTTCCTCAGTCATCTGAAGGCTGCACTTGCACTTTTAAGAAAACATTGCATTTCTTCATTGATGTTAGCCTTCTGTGAGAAATGGCTTCTGAGGTATGGGAAATACTCAATGTTCTTCATAGTCTCACTGGAAACTGTAATTGCTAGAGCTGGGGACTGCTCATTAAGAGCTTAGTCATCTGAATGTTAAGCATCAGTCCCATTTATTTGTATGCCTCAGTAAAGATGTCACTGATTGCCTGAAGGTGTACTTCCAAGTGAGTACACACTACAGCATCATCATTGTACTGGAGCTCAGTGATTGAGGTTGGGGTAGTCCTGGTTTTAGCTCAGAGTCAGCTGAGATTAAATACCTTACTATCCATTTGGAGGTTAGCTCCACTCCAACTGGAAGCTTGTTGGTAATCAGATGTAGCATTGCAGTAAGGAATATTCAGAAGAGTATTGGAGCAATGATGTGGCCTTGCTTAACTTCCACCTTAACTTCAAAGGAATCTATGATAGAACCATTACTGAGGACCACTTCTCACATACCATAATGGAGCAGGCAAATAATAGTGATGAATTTTGGTGAGCATCCATACTTCAGAAGGATCCTCCATAGCACTTCTTGGTTGATAGAGTTGAGGTTTTCTTGAGGTCAAAAAAGTCCATGTACAGAGGTTTATTTTTTTTCCCAGCATTTTTCCTGCAGCTGGAAAACAGTGAAGATGTCAGTTGTGCCTCTTGATGCCCTAAACCAGGCAAAGTCTGGCCCGTGGGCCAGATCAGGCCTGTGGGGACTCCATTTTCTGGAAAAGATTGCCATTTCCCTGTGGCAAACTCCATTTCTCCAACTGGGTGTTGCAGGATAGATTTGAGAGCACTCTCATTAATGAGAGTCTTGACTGAGAAAGTCTTCAAAATGCTCCTTCCAATGGATGTTAGTGTTTCTTCTTTCCTTGATCAGGTCTCCTCCATTCTTAGGTCTCAAGGGGCATTTTTACATATCTAAGTGCTGCAGTGCCAGGCACTTTGAAAAGTGCCTAGTGCTGCATCGCTTGCAATTGTATAAGTGGTGAAATGCACACCAGCACTGAGGAAATGGTGGTTTCATGCTTTTGAACAAAACATGTAGAAGGTGTTTTAGTTCAAAAGTCCACCACCATGATTTTCTGCATGCTGATGCACATTTTGCCATTTATACAACTGAAAGCAGGGCAGCACAGTTCATATCAGCTCATATGTGGAGCAAACTTGATTAAACAAATCTCTTCTGAAGCAGAGGATATTCAGTGTATCACAGGACAAAAAGGTATGGTTATAAATGCCCAAGGTGGTTGGTATCTGAGTGCTTGGACCAAAGATGGCTTTGGTGAAAAAACCACACATATAATGGAGGTCAGTGAGAGGTTAGATCTCCTTTGCCTTATTTTCCTACCATCCATTCTTCATACTGTAGGTCCTTCTTTGGACCTGTGCCTTGGCTTGTTGGTGATTCAATTTCTTTTTCTTGGAATTGATATCATTCTGCCAAGCACAAGAGGCTTTGCACTTACAGTCAATCAACTCTTGGATCACCTGGTCATTATCATCAAACCAGCCTTGATGTTTCCTGATAAACAATCCAGATGTCTCTCCACAGATTATGATGATGATGATGGTGGTGGACTTGAAGGATCCCCAAGTGCTGTTGGCCTTCCTCCATTGTTGTTGATTGGAATTTGCCAGCTTCTCATTGAGGCACTGCTGAAAGAGTTCTTGCTTGTTTGGGTTCTTGAGTGTTGATTTTTCTTTGGCATTGATTTTGCTGCAGCCGTTATTTGAGAGCCAGTTTGAGTGACATAACTGAACAGATGAGTCAGTGATCAGTCCAGAAATCATCAGCTTCTAGCACAGCTCAGGTGATGTGGATATTTTTGTGATCCTGGGCACAAAAAATAATGTAGCTGATCATATGTTAATGTTTATATTGTGGGTGTTGTCATGAAGTCTTGTGACTTTTTTCTGGCAGAACAGGGTGTTGGTGATGGTGAGTCCACGTTCTGCACATTTGATCCATAGAAGGATGCTGTTGGAATTGACTTTTCCCACTTTTTCCTTACAGATGGTTCCTTTCCAGTGTTTTGAGTCCCTTCAGATTCTGGCATTGAATTCACCAAGCAGAATAAGTCTGTCTCCCTCTAATGTCAGAAAGCACTTGACCAAGGTTGGTGTACAATTCCTCCTTAGTTTCATTTGTGGCTTCAAAAGTCGGGGCATACTCACTGAAGACGGTAGTATATTGACTCCCTACCAGTTTAAGATGGAGAGACATGAGGTGCTCATTAATTCCAATAAGGAACACATCATGAATTCAGCGTGCCCCCAGTGGCTCAGGGGGGAATGGCAGCAGTGGGAGAGCAGCAGCGGTAAGCAGGAGCTCCCACAGATGCTGCCAGCACTGTCGGTGGTAGTGGGGTTGGCAAGTGCTGACCAGGGCTCAGTGGCCACCTGTAGATGCTGCTGGCAATGTCGGCAGCACCTTTTTGTAGGGGGTGCGCTGCCATACTCAGGGGGCGCACGTGCACCCGCGTGCACTCCCTATGTATCACCCCTGGAACACATTGAGTTGCTTAAGAGTTCATTTTAATGGCAAAACCAACTATGTGAAGTCAGTGTGTTCCTTCCTGTTTACCCTTCCAAATGAAGGTACAGCTGCCTCCTTGTTCTTTCAGCTGCCCATCTTCTGCTCACTGGGTTTCACTCAGTGCAGATACATCAGTGTTGTGTCGCCTGATTTCTCGAGCTAGGCTTGCAGTGTGGTTCTCTGGGTATTCACTACTTGAATTATCCATGAGGGTCCTGTCATATTGAATGTAATAGTTTGAATGCCCATTAGCCAGTTTAGAAAAAAGGGCGAGGTTCATCTTCTTATCTAGGTTCATTGCTTGTTTTACCTGGCCTTACAATGAATGTGCTTAAAGTCTTGGCTCCTTGATCTTATCTCTAGGGGCCTTTAACAAGTTAACCTAAGGACAAGAAAAATGACCCTTAAGCAAACATTACAAGAGATCAAAACCCTAGGGGCCTTTTGAAAGGGGGTTGTAAAGAAAAGGTCGCCACAGTGGTATGGAAAATCTTCCAAAGCAAAATTTAAGATAAACTAAATAGTCAGTGGATAAATTCTGTTGTGGAAGACAAACTGACCACATAGCAAAAAACCTGTTGAATAAGATCCGAGCCCAAATTTGGGAGTAGTGACAGGTTTGGGTATAAGGGGCCCAAGACGGCAACTCACCCAATAAAAACTGTAACCTACAGTCCCAATTTGGAGATAACCTCACTTGCAGAACAACGAAGAAAGAATTGCAAGTGTAGGCCGGATCAGACTGATCACCTGAACCACCCTCTCCGTGAACAAGAACTCCCGTTCACGCTGAAGCCACGGAGCACCCCAAGTGGAACTGAAGGAAGGGGAATTGTTCCTATCACTGCTGAGGCCAGCCCATTGAACCATACTACTGAGGCCAGCCCATTGAACCATACTACTGAGGCCAGCCCATTCAATTGTACTACTGAGGAATGAAACCATATCTAGGTGTTTGGCTTCTCGGAATTCTAGGATTGTAAGTATAGCAAGAGAAATAATAGTAGTAATTCAAATTTTACCTTTAGTTGTAATTGTAACTGGTTTTGTAATACTAATTCTTATAGCATTGTTTGGGAAGGAAGCCGTTTGGAGCATTGTTTCTGATATATGTAGTTATTGTGTTTTTAATGTCTGTGGGATTTCTTAAAGCTAAGCCGTGTTATATGCGTAGTAAGGAGTTTTAATAAACATCTTAAAAGGAATCAAAATTGTGGTCATTGTGAGAACACACAAGGCTCAACCTCACCCCCACCAGCATACTAATTTGAACCAATGTATTGTGTGGGATTTCTCTCTATTCCATAAAACCCACTAGACAGGTCCTAATGTTCCAGGTCCCAAAGTTGATTGTGTGTCTTTGTTGATTTTGAGCACAACAAAGGCAATCCCACTAGATGTAGTTATCCAGTCAGGAAAAAGGTAGGCAGACTATGTTTATTCCCAGGGCACCTTTTCTAGCCCCTTCCCATGTTGGGTAAGCAGAGTGGGTCCTGAAGAGGGCTTCTCAGTCACAGTTACCACTGATGAATCACATTCCTGCCTCATCCAAGTGCTACATGACCTTGTAACTGTCGCCTTCATGCCAGTTCATGACTAGAAGCTTACAGACTCTCACAATCCGGCTCCTGTCATCACTAGCTTGTTACCAAATGGCTTGAAAAATGTGTTGGGAAACCTGTTTCCATGTAAGATGCCTGTACATGATTTCTTTTATCATGGAGAAGCTGCTGTACATCAGCTTCCACATGGTTCTTGACAGAGCAGGATCTTGATGCAATGGGAAGGAGGCTAATACAACTGAAGAGCTCATTCCACTGCATTCTTCATCCACATTCATAGCCTTTGAGATTCTAATGTCTTCTTCCTGATTCACTGTTGAGGACTTGTAGACCCATGGTTGGGGCTGGACAGGCTTATTGTAATGGTTACCTATACTCTCCATGTCACAGCATTGTCAAAGTCTATATGCAGCTTTCAAGAGGGAAAGCATTGCTATCTGCTGTCCCCACCACATTTTGGTGATGCTGCCACTGATTGGTCTGCAACTGCTTATTTGTCAGAGTTATCCCTGCTTATTTTACAGCATACCTTCCCCGAAGATCATTCCACTATCCACCACCTATGCGTGTGCTGGATAGCAGTACAGCTCTGTTGCCAGGTAGGTAATTATAGGTTTCATATAAAGGGCTATATGTTAGGTTTCCCTATGGAATTGTTAATTTATTTATTTTTAATCACTTATAGTATTTGAAATCTTATGAGTGATTTCACATATCAGTGGTAATGCACTTCATCTAAACAAACTTGTCAATGCCAGGGAGCTCAAATAATCTCCTCACTGAGGCTTCAGTAATGTGTTGATGTTACCAGTAAGTGACATCAGCCAAACCAGTGCAAGACACATTAAAATATTTCTCCTTTCCCTGTGCTTGACTCTTTTAATTTTTTTTGCCACAATGGGTCTTCCTTATCCGGTAAGTTCCTGACCTTTGTCAACTTATTTAGTCAAAAAATGTCCTTGTCAATTAGAATATTGTCTGTGATGACAGAGCTTCACCTAAAAAGGACCTCATCTGTGATCCTGTGTGCAGTTAGGTCACCAAAGTTCAGGAAAGATTAATGGAAAATGAGAGGGGCTGGGTCCTTGCAAAATATTTCATGGATCTAGACAAAAAATACTAAGGTTGAAACTGAATCGATTCAATCTTTGCAGCTTAGTTTAAGCTCTGTAGAATGAACTGATAAGCAAGTGATCCAGACCAAGGACAAGTCTGGAGGATTATGTGATCCAAGGACCAAGGCTAGCCTGCCCACCTTGCAAAGTGGTGAGTTATGGGGGACGTGCAGAACATACTGGAAGGCTGTGAGTTAACTTGAATCTGGATGGTCCAATCTGCCTCCTCTAGCGCCCCCTAACTTTTAGACTGGGCCACTGCAGGCATGTGGCTGCACTTCTGGAATCAAAAGTGAAGTGAATCCTCCAGGGTTCTTCCAGCTGCAAACGTGTGGGTAGATTTTGTGACACTGAAGCAAAATCAATTCAGGCTTCAGAAAATATATGCTACAATGGAGATAACCACATGCAGTATCGGCATTTGTGGTTCACATCATTGCACAAAGTGTTTTCAGGTTTTATGTCCCATAATGCCATATTTGCAGCGTGATAGGATTAAGAAAAATATTTTTTGCTGATATTCCCACAGATCCTAGAAAATCTGTTTGTGTTTTCAGGGGAAAAATACATGCATCAGTTTCCTTTTATCTTTGAGGTCTTCTTTATAATATATCAATATCTACACATCTGCAAAGATCAAATTTAAAAAAGCAAATGGGTTCTGGCTACTAGTTTTGAAGTATTTCCCACACTGGATGTCATTCAACCTATCTATTTCAGTTGGAGATCAATAGTAAAACCATTTGGATACAAATCACTCAAAAACTTGGCTGAATTAAAGTTACCATCCTATATGAGATTATATTTGTTAATTTTTGGTTCACTTTAGTTTTTGTTTGGTGTATTGCAGAGTGGACCACAGGCTCCCAATTTTTTTGTGTGAAGCTGATCTCCCTCCCCTCACACCCCAGGTTAGTCATGTCTGTTACAATGCTCATTGCATTTACAAATGGTACAATCTGTGTCTGTCTTCATTTGTTGCTATCCCAAAATATAGTAAAGCTTCTTCTTTTTTTTTTTTTTTGTTAGGTTTTTTTTTTAGGAACAATTGCTCATATTTTTAAATATCCTGGGAGGTACGATTAAAATAATGCTGAAATAAGTATTGGATGCACAAATTGCTCTCGGGATTAAAGTAATATGGATGTAGAACCATAACCTCAGACCCCAAGGGAACAACCTTTCTTACTTGGTGATGCATCTACAATCTATCCCTTCAGCATGCCTCAGGGAATTCTGAGGTCAGCTTTCTTTTAGGACTTTAGGTAGAAAAATTAGGTGTCTAGGGGTTGAGAAATTATGAGATACACTGGACAGAGACATTCTAATATCTTGTCCTTTCCTTTTGGAAACCAAATTTCTTGCACTATTACATTCTATGCTGGATATTTTATTGAAAAGCAGCTAATTTTTCCCTTTGCAACTGTACACTGCTTTGAGATTTGTCATGAGTTTCACCTGTTCCTGAAATGCAGAGAAATATTACCATGAGGATGATCTACATAATTAGGATTTGAACCTGAATCCAAATTCCCCTGAAGTTTGGAAGCGATTAGACCTGAGGTTTTGGACTGACAGTACGATAGAGATAATGCTAGCAACAGCAGCTAAGTATGAATCCAGATATAAGTTTCTTAAAAGTTTGATGGAGTTTAGAGGTATGATTTTACTCAGTTTAGAATCACTAGGATTGAATTTGCTTTCTGAAAACTATTCTGTTCTACAAATACAAATTAATATCTTCATTAAAAGAATAAAAATACTTGGATGTTTAAATATATTTTTCTTTCTCAGAATTTCCACTTTTCAAAAATGAAACTAGGTCTCATTGTTGTTGTTTTGGGGAAAAAAATCCATTCTTTTTTAAAAACAGAATCATTACAAGAAGATGCATAGATTTCTGATACCCTGAAGATTCCTTAAATTTCACATTTTTCATTTTGTATTGCTCTGTATTGCATGGTTGGTTTGTTTAGCCATCTGATTTTTTTTTAATTGGAGCAATTTTTTATTTTTTAGTTAGGGAGGAAAAATGTCCAGCATACCTACTGCCTGGGAAATGACCTGCTGGGTGGTACGGAAGTGGAAAGGAATCTTGGAGTCCTAGTGGACTCCAAGATGAACATGAGTCGGCAGTGTGACGAAGCCATCAGAAAAGCTGATGCACTGATGCACTGATGCAGAAAAGCTGATGCATGACGAATAGATCCAAGGAGGTGATACTTCCCCTCTATTGGGCGCTGGTCAGACCGCAGTTGGAGTACTGCGTGCAATTCTGGGCACTGCACTTCAAGAGGGATGCGGATAACCTGGAGAGGGTCCAGAGAAGGGCCACTCGTATAGTTAAGGGCTTGTAGGCCAAGCCCTATGAGGAGAGACTAGAGAAACTGGACCTTTTCAGCCTCCACAAGAGAAGGTTGAGAGGCGACCTTGTGGCTGCCTATAAGTTCATCACGGGGGCACAGAAGGGAATTGGTGAGGTTTTATTCACCAAGGCGTCCCCAGGGGTTACAAGAAATAATGGCCACAAGCTAGCAGAGAGCAGATTTAGACTGGACATTAGGAAGAACTTCTCCACAGTTAGCATGGCCAAGGTCTGGAATGGGCTCCCAAGGGAGGTGGTGCTCTCCCCTACCCTGGGGGTCTTCAAGAGGAGGTTAGATAGGCATCTAGCTGGGGTCATCTAGACCCAGCACACTTTCCTGCTTATGCAGGCGGTCGGACTCGATGATCTATTGAGGTCCCTTCCGACCCTAACATCTATGAGATCTATGAGATTAATTTTTAAAAAGTCACTTTTTAAAAATAATTCCAAAAAAATTTGGCTAATTGAAAACCAGCCATGCCTTTAAATATAATATTGATGGAATTATTTTGATTAGTTATATTTTTTTCCACTCTCTTGGGCACGTCTACATGTCACTGTAGCTATGGAGTCATGCTTTAGTACTTTCTTTTGGAAGTACTAATGAACAGAGTAGTAATTGCCTGTACTGCACTGTGTAAAAGGCGCATAGTTAGATTTTGCTGCTATGTCACCACAGTGGCATGCTAAAATGGGAGAGCATGCTGCTGCTATGGTGATGTAGCTGCTGATCACACGTAGATCCATGTGATCACTACTTCTCGTAGCATGCCATACAGTGACATAGCATGTCGCTACATCACTGTAGGGTGACATGTAGATGTGCCCCTTGTGTATGTTAGGCAAAAATTTCCATTAAAGGTTAGATTTTTCTTTCTAAAACCATAAAGTTTCCAGAATAGTGTAAGTTAATTTGAGATAAATATGGACTCCTGTCTTTGTTATGTAATTCAGCATCTATGATAAATGCTATACAACTAGACAGAATTATTATTAATACAATAGTTACCATATCATTAAAACCATTCCACTCTTGTCCATCACAACAATGAGCTTTCCTGTAAAAGAAGATGATATGTAACTGAGAAAAAAATATTAACTGAGCCTACTCTCTGTGCTTGTTACTTTTATTACAATAAAGATAACACAAAAATGCAATTGATTAAACAAAATGACAAGATGGTGTTTAATTTGGGGGAGATCGTATATGCAGAAAGCGTAATTTAGAACATTGCATTAGGCTGATATTTAAAATATATTCTTCTTTCACTTGACACAAATTCTATTTGACTTAAATGTGTTACTTTTCACACCAGACTCTGTGAAAGCATTCTGAAACTTAATTGATTAATGTTGTACATGTATCTCTGACACACAATTATGCATTGTCATTCCGTGCCTCTTGGATTAAGTGGTACAATTAGGCCACTTGTATATACAAAATTATCTTACTCTTTCCTTTTAGGAAAGTATTCTGGTCCTTCAGAGTATTTTGATTTGTGTGGATGTAATAAAAGGTGTCTCTCACATAGATTGGTCACCTGTTGCCAATTGCCTGGTGTTTGATTCTGGCCATTAGTATTTCAACAAGTTGGTTTTCATTGTTACATCTTCCCATGCTTCAGTAATCACTCATAAATGAAAATGAACTACCATTCTCTCATTTCTGCTGAAAAAAAATCAGATGTTAATGAGCAAAAATAAAGGTTTTTTGTTTTTTTTTTTAACAAGCTCAGACATTCAAATCAGTTACATGCTGGCCAAGTTGCTGAAGCCTTAGTAGTGTGGCAGCGTCTATAATAAGAAAAGTCAAAGCTGCTTATTTTTACAGTACATTCAATCTAACAGAGCGAACCTCCGGAAGATTCTAAAATTGCTATTCCCTAGATTAACAAATGTCCTTTCTCTATCAATTTGCAGAGAATTACAGTCTATTCCTAACAAGCATTTGGCCTATCAGTATATAGCAACAAGCTGTCAGGAACCATTTCTGTGTCCTGTGAATTTAATCAGTTCATTGTATCTGCTGAAAAAAACCCCCAAAACATCATCAAATGCTTTTTAAAGAATGTCAATGCTTTAACTGTTCCATATGCAACTGTAAACACACACATGACTAAAAGATGGGTTACTGACCTTATGGATGCCAAGTTTTTAAAAAATTCAGCTTCTGCTGCATTTGAATACATATTATATATTAATAGACCTATCAATTTGATAACAGTCTTGCACTGAAGAAAACAAGAATAGTTTGGACAGTTTATTGCATGTTCAGAAAAAGTTTAGCATTTATAGCATAATCATCATGCTTAGAAAAGGTTAAAAATAAACAGCTGTCCATCCTGACAGATGGCACAGGATAGCATGTGGGATTGTAATTGCCTGTTTCTAATAAAAAATGCCCTCAGCAGAATTCCTAAGGAAAGGAACTCCATGAAACTCCTTGTAATTCTTCTGGTTGGAGGTAGAACAAAGTAACAGGGAGAGGCAGATCCCAGCACCATGTATCTTTGAGAAGCTGCTTCCCCATTTCTCTCTTAGTCAGAAAGACTGTAATGGAAACCTATGATGCTGTTAAATATTGTACAGGTGGTTTATCCTGGAATTCTCCTTTTTCAAATGTGCCTGGTAGGATGATACACAGAAGCAGTTTCAGTGTTTTCTGGTAAAGGAGATACAGTTCTAGACTTATGGAGACACGTATTATGCCTTATTAATCCTGTCGTGCCTTATACTTATTCATCTATGTTACGTTTCACAAATCAACTGATCTTTTCTCCTCTCCTCTGTCGAGACAGCTCCGTACAAGACGGCATCCATGTACACCTCTAGAAAAATGTCTTGGCCCAATTTTTCTTTTCTCTTGAGGTCATTCCTAATCTAGTTCTTTAAATTATAACTAGAAGTTGACTCAAGAACAGTATCTGCTGAAAAAGCTCAGGAGCAAGGAGTTTGTGTCCATCATTGCAAAAGGGTAATTCCCTTTTGCCAGCCCTTTAATTATCATATGGGAGAGCAGTGGGGTTCCAGTGATGTACTGGTGACCACATATGGAAAGATGAGGCCAAACAGTTTTTGAAACCAGTTAAGGGATGAATCAGGTCATGAACGGTGCATGCCTCCTCGTGCTGGGGGTGGCACGGTGACCATCTGCAAGCAGCAGCTGCTGTGACATTGGCGGCAAGGGTGGGCTGAGTGGGGACTGCCTGCAGGTGGCTGCATTGGTGTCGGCGGTGGGGGGGCGGGGGGGCAAGCAGCAGACAGCAAATGTGGACCGCCCGCAGCTGCTGGCAGCCGCATCTGCACCGGGGGACAGGGGGTGGTGACTACCAGTGGTGGCTTCGGCAGTGGTCAATCTCAGGGGGGGCATGTGCCCCCCTGTGCCCACCCTATGCATCACCTATGAATCAACATGTTTTTCACTTTATAAGCTATTACTGATAGTTCTCAGATGAGTTAAGTTAATAAAGTTGTGGCCTAATTAAATCACAGCTTCCTTTCTTCTCATGTACGAATGAGGATATTGTTAGTTTGCTCCAGGTCATTATGAAGGTGTACAGGAGAATGAAGAACAAGGTTGGAAACTGCTTATATCTTTGTTCAGCACTTTGAGAGAGAGAGAAAAAAAAAGAAGAAACAGAGATTAGTACTGACTGTGGTCTGAAGATTGAAGACTTTGATCTCTGGGGCTCTCAGCCTGAAGCCTTTCACTAAAATGTTTTGACAATAACATAAAGCAAGGAAACAAAAACAATTTTCATGCAAAAATCCTTGAATCTTACAGCACATAAATAGTGGGTTTACAACAAGTTTTATGTCTAACCATAGCAAGACATCAACTGCAGATGTCACTATAACTTACCCAACATGCCTGATCTCTTGTTTTCCTCAAAAATATAGTATACAGTCACTTTCAGGGGGATATTTTTATGTTTGCAGCTATGAAATACATGAGACTATACATGACTCTTCATCATTATCCCTTAGAGGTCTACATCTGAATCTCCTAGTAGAGTCATATATGGCTCTAAATGTGCAAAATTGTTTCAGATACTTTGTTTATTTTTGTGTCATGGTCATTCAAACTGAAATATCCATGACCCTATTAACAGGCCATTTTTCTGTCTTGATTCTTTATGAACTCTTCCTGACCTCCTATAAAATGTGTCATCTTTTCCCTCTGGCTAACATCAGTCATGGTTGAATTAACATCAACCACACATTTAAGACCTTGTCATTACTTTCTAGTAGAGTGAACCTGGAAGGAAATATACTGACTTACATTGGGCTAATTATTAGTGCAGTTTGGCATAAACACCCAAAATGATGTACAATTGAACACTGCTTTATCTCTTTGAAAAAATGTATGAAGTTGTTAATTCTGGAAATTGAGGAAGAAATTAAAATGCTACTCCAAGGTAACATTTCTTAATTAAATCAGGTCAGACTATTACATGAGCATGACCTTCATGGGAACACAATTCTGAATGACTTTGAGAGAAGGTTGTAATATGTAACTGAATTAGTTCAGCCTGTCCTTCAGTGTGTTACTTTGCTTAATTTATTACAAATTGATGTACCCTTAAAAGGACCTGATTTTCAAAAAGTAGAAATACAAGCCCTCTGTATGGCTGGCCATGTGTAAGTGAAATGACAGGCATGTGTGTACAACACTTTAAAGTGGGCTAAATGCTTTTGCACCACTTTAATGGGGTTAGTGTTTTCACACATTGGCAGTGTATTGCGCATTAATTCCAGCCACTGTAGGAAATTCAGCAGCATAATGCACCTTAAATACCTTGAAGTGCAGCAAACTAAAACTCCTTCAGGGAGTTTTAGTTTGTTGCCCTTACAGCTATGGAGTGAAGCTCCTTGCAACTCTGGGCTCCATGCAACTCCACAGCCCTGCAGGCAGCCTGACAGCAGCCTAGGAAAGCAGACTCTGGCCAAGAAAAACAGCAAGCCTGATATTCCTCCCACCCCCCACTGGAGTCTGTCTGTCTGCCTGAGCTGTGTGGGGGCCTGGTGCTTCCCCCCATGGCTGCAGTACCTCCCAGGACCGCCTGATCCGGGTGCTGCCTGGGCGGGGTGCCACTGCTGCAGAAGGAAGCACCAATTCCCCCTTGCTGCAGCCCAGGGACTGCTCCACGCACCAACAGTTCATCCTCCCCTCCCCACTGGAGTGGTAGGTAAGTCAGTGGGGTGTGTGCACAACAGAGGGGTTTAATCAGCCCGAACTTGAAGCGGTGTTTTTTAAAATCCACTGCTTCAATTTAGAGCCCCCATTTCATCTACACACACCACCTGATATCAAGGCACCCAAAACAATATCAGAAGTTGCTTTGGACAAACTTGGCCATAATATTCTAAGTTAAAATCGACTATGAGCAGCCTACCAGCAACTTGGATTGATCTGGGAACTTCCCAGGATGGTTCCCTAAAAGCGCATTAGAGCCAAGGATTTGCCAGTTTTGTATAATGCAGATGAAAATGTATATGAAAATAGCAAGTAGATATAATATTTCCTGAAAGTAAAAAATCCAGTATTAGATAAGACAGAAAAATATATATTAGACAGTGCCCTTCCCCTTCTCGTTTTGAGGTTTCATACATCATAGGGAGGAATCATTATTGCAAGGAACTGCATGTAGCTATGTGAATAATTATGAGTCATTTATTGAAAGGGTTTACTGTAAGTGTTGACAAAGGGTAGATTTTACAAAAGAGCTGAGCACCCAGATGTTCCTTTGAGACACCTTGAAAATGTTGAGATTTTTGTTTAAAAAGCATGACATACAGCATCTTCCACGCTTTTCAGTTGGAGCATCTGATATGCAGTTAGCTTTCAAATATGTGGTCAATTCTCTTGGGTGCTTAAGTGGGATTAGAGTTGCTATGAAAATCTGGCCCAAGAACTTTGAAAGGAAGGAGGAGAAAAGAAAAAGAATATATGGAAGAGAATGGCGTCAAAATTTCCTAGGAATTGCAATTTAAAAATTTCAACTCTACCCCATTTACAATTCAGCAGAGTCAGTAAGGAATAGAATACAATGCATTTCAATCTAAATGATTTATGTGTTCCCATAAAGTGAAAAGAATTTTGATACTAGTAATGTAATACTCAACATATTAAATGCTCTTGGGGAATTATTATAGCTAGTTCATACTTTATCAGGTTTGAATCATAATGGAAGCTGTTATCTTCTGTAGTTGTACACACTGGAATTCCATTCATAAGTGGTTTGTGAGAAGTGAGGTTGTATTGTGAAGAATAATACACAATGCAATCATTTACTTTTTATTTAGTTTTGATACCAAGCCTGTGTTTTTAGCTTAAAATATTTGCTTAGCTTGGATCCAAAATGCTCTTTAGTCATGGAAATCCATTACAGTAGCAAGACTGTGAGACTTCGAAGACAGGTCTCATGTTGTTAGTGTTATACTGCATCATACAAGTCCCCAGGTGGTTGATTCTGTGGAGGTGCAAATGGGGCTATTTTGCTCAGCCAAAGTTGGCTCTGCTGCTTAAGGGGTTGGGGGGGTGGGGATGGAAATGGCATGTAAGAGAAGCCTGGATCACTCCAGGACTAGGAGAATAGAAAGATCACTTCTGACTCCTTCTGCCCCTGCCCCTGTTATGTAGTGAGTACAGCTCAACAAGGTCTGGATCCTTCATTGCTTTTATTTACAGTTATCAGTGCTATATTTCTTAATCCAAATCAATGATTTTTCCCTATTAAATAGGGGGCGGGGTGGGGACTAATTCTGGACTTGAGTATGAGCTGTTGCAGGGGCAGGCAGCTGTTGTAGGTCCAGACCCAACCCAAGGTCAGGAATGCAGCCATAGCTACTTCCTACCCTACCGCTGACTCTGCCTTCCCATTTCCTCACCCCTTTTGCTCACCCTCTGGCTGGGTCATGGCTCCGGCCCTACTCCAGCCCAGGGCATGCAGCACATGTTTGATTGAGTTCCAGCTGTTGCAGTGATGGCAGCTCTTGTGGGCCCTAGAGCCCAGACCAGAGCTGTCACCGGCACCATTGCTATCAGACCAAGTGGGGGCTTAAGCAGGCCCAGAGCCCTGCCAAAGCCACAGGATAAATGGCAGGAAGTAGTAGTGGGGGGGGCAGGGTCTGCAGTGGGGAAGCAGATGGTATGGGAGCAGGTAGCAGTGGGGCAGGAGGGGCATGCACTGGGGGGCATGCACAGGGGGCAAGTGGTGGAGGGACAGATGGCAAAAGCCAATGTATGGGGGGAAAGGGGCAGGGACCAGGCTGCTTGACCCCCTACCACTTCCCCAACCACTTGCCCCCCCCTATCATTTGCTTCCCACCACCTGCCTTCTTACTGCTTTCCCCATCACCTGCCCTGCTTCTGCCTCCCCCTTTGCCTGCTCCTCTACTGCCTCCCCTGCCACCTGCCCTACCATTGACTACTTCTCTGCCACTGCAGTAGTGAGGGGAATTAATTTAAGACAAACCTCTAGTAAGTAGATACTAGACATGGAAAATTACAACAGGTTTATAACTTTTCCATGTACAGAATCTCATTATTAGGGAGTTCTCTTAAATTCAGACTTCTTGGATTTGGGGTAAATATGGCATTTGAAGGATAGAAGATGTGTCTTCAGTGCAAAGGGCCTTTTGTATCCCTAAGTGAAAACACAAGTTTGGTAAAGGAGCAATCCACTACGGTAGTTTCACTTGAATTTTCCCTTGTTTAAGTGACCATACCCTTTTCCTCCCCAGTAGGGTATTTTGGGGAGGGGCTGAAGAATTTCTTCTCCATTGCAGCACAAGTGCCAGATGGATTGATTTAAATTACAGAGGCTCATTTAAAAGGCAAGCTAGGAAACTGTGTTATTTGCATATATCCAATAGGAAAAATCAAAACCAAAAAACATGGGGGCCAACAAGGTTCCATGGACTTTCCTGAGAGCTGCAACAAAGGATCAAGTTTCAGTCTGGAATAAACCATTTGATTCTTATCTTCCATATAGGTGAGCTGAGGCATATGACCTTTGACCTTTTGTAGGACTGTTACTTCTTCCTTTTATACATTCTTGCCCCCCACCCCTCAGAGATTGCTGCTTTATATCTTCATTCTCTCCTTTCTGACTACCAAGCAATACTGGACTGATCAAGTTATCTAAGAAGACCAGCCAAGATAAATTAGATGCTTAATTTGCACATCAGGAACTGCAGACAGACTAATTTTAAAAAAGACATTTTGATAAAGTAAAATAGTGCTGTGCACACATTAGCAATTGCCAGTTGCACAAAATTTTGAATGACAAATGAGCACTAGGCTTTGAATCTTTGCTTAAATTAATGTGTGAAATGAACTCTATAAAAAGTGTACAACAAAAGATATTGGGAAACTCCTTACATAATTTGGAACATTAACACACTTTTAGTTTTGTGGTATTTATTTCTATTGCTACCCACAATGCTAATTATCATCTCTGTGTCCACAAACAAGGGTGGAGTCAGGGAGTTATGGTGGTGTGGTCTCATCCTGTTACCTGTGTACCATACAAATAGTGAGCTCTCTGCAACTGAGAAGTCTGGACCAGTGAACTCTCTGTTGCATCCTTATTTTCAAAACCCTACATTTGTACCTGTACATAAATATTAGAATCAGTCTAGATTAGAACGACTGTGCACATATCCAAAATTGGAAGAAAGGTTTCCATGCACTCCCTGTTACACATATTTTTCAATGTATATAAAAACATGCACTAAATATTCTACAGTTATGTTTATTGGGGCTTCAAACTTAATCAGCTATGTTATGATTCACTGATGAGCTAGCACCTACAAAATCAATGTATTACACAGGCTTAACACATTCATTTTAGCGTGATTTTTGAGTTTTAAACTGATAAATCTTAGAAAATTGATGTCTTCTGGAAATGTTATTCTACGAACCTGGGCCAAATGCAATTCTGCTGTCCATGGGGAAAAATTACTTTCAGCTCAGTGAGTGGCACTTATTCAGGTCTGGGATGAAGCTAGCCCTCTGACTAGAACTATATCTGCTAATAAAATTATAGTAAGGCCAAGCATTGGGAACAGAATTAGGTTATATTAGGTATTTCTGAATTGAGACAGAATTATCTGAGGTTACTGTAACTTTTAATTAAAAAAAAGTTCATTTGAATTTGGTTGGTGGTTTAGTATGAAGACTCATCTTTTTTTCATAGGGCCCTGCATTCGCAGGGTACCAGTACATGTGCACCCAACTTTCCTACCTTTTGAAGCATCATTTAGTCTGTCCAACTTATGTGGCTGCATGAGAACACAAAAAGTCGCTAACTGTGATGAAATAGGTTTCCCTTCTCTTTCAATAATCTTAAGGGAGAGAGTTATATGATACACAGCTATTATTGCCAGCTGGTCAAAATTGCCTCTTAATTTGGAGGTACTGTCTTAAATATACAAAAGCCTTCTATAAGAGATGACAAAGGTTTCTCCCAATAGAAGCCACAAGCATCTAGGTGTTCATCAAGTTTCTCAAGCACAAAAAATATGTCTTGTGGAAGAAATATTTTCCTACTGTAATAAGGAAGATCTCTCCTGAAGGAGAGTTTCTCCTGCAGGGCAGAATGAGTTTGTGCTTTCTAAAATATGCAGATCTAAGTTGTTCAACTTGCAATATTTCGGCTGCTTTTAGTCATTGAGTACTTGTCCCAAATATTAATGTTGGTTAGTATATACACACTTTTTTCAACATGCTATAAAATATTTTCATAAGTGCTTCTGGGTTTGAGAAGAAGATTTGCTTAAAACTAGATGAGTGAAAAATGACCCTTTTCCAAATCGATTTTTAAACTTTGTCCTTTCAAGTGCTAAAAAAGTAAAAAATTTGCATTCTACTCTTGTGTCATTGTTCTTATCTTTTTTATTCATAAACGCCTTCTTCCCTTTGCTTTATTGGTCTCCTCTCATTTACACTTCACTAAGGATTTGCAAATTATAAAGGAAATACAAGTGAGTTTGGAAAAAAAAAATGTGTCTGAGCATGCAACATGCATGTATGCATTAGAATAAAATAAAACATTGTTAAGATTAATATGAAAGATTGTGACAACTCAAGGAGCACTCATTATAAATGACTGTTCTATATATAATTTATTTCCCTTCATTTTAGAAATAAATACCCTTTGGGGGAAGACATTCTCTCTTTTACTCAGAAGAATCAGAAAAATATCTTTCGTCAGCATTGGGCCCGTAGAGAGACAGAATAAAGGCCATATCATTATCCAGACCCTACTCTACAATGTATGTTATGAAACATATGGGTGATAAGCACCAGCACAAGTGTGAGCAGAGGCTATTAGTTAGATACTATACTTGCATATATATAAGGTACAGTAAAGAGTAAAGAAACAGTAAAAGAAAACAGTGGAGTGATCTAGATTATCAGGCCATCAACCCTCAAGGAAAGGATAGCTGAAGAAAAGAACAGAACAACTGATTTTACCTTTATCTCTTTTTGCATATATTTAATAAAAATAAAGAACAGGCCTCTGCTGGTTTGCAGCTAGTCATTACTTACACTCTTATTACCTTGAATGTAATGGAGCACATATGTAAGTAAAGGCTAGCTGCAAAGCAGCAGAGACCTGTTCTTAATTTTTATTAAATATGTGCAAAAAGGAGGGGAAAGAGAGTAAAATCAATCATTCTGATTCATTTTTCAGCCATCTTTTCCTTGAGGGTTGGAGGCCTGATACTCACAATCTCTCCATTGTTGTCTTTATACTGTTATCTTGTTGGCTGATTGAGCCTCATTTCTATTAATTCCTCTATAACCTATATTCACACACTTTTTGGTCTTCTTCATTTGTCCCCATGCAGCCTTATATGGTTGTCTTTTTTAGGCAATCACCTTTTCTAAGTACACGTCCAAAGAATTTTACCTTCCTTGTGTCTATCAATTGATACAGTTTCTAGTCATGCCAATCTTCAACATCTAGTCATTAGCTGTTTTTTCCTCATCAGTAGAATTGTCAATGTTTTTCAATGAGAGCTACTTGTGTGTTCTCTTGTGTGCACGCTAAATGAGAATCTGCATAAGGCATATCACATATGTGCCTAA
Source organism: Alligator mississippiensis (assembly GCF_030867095.1). Classification (NCBI taxonomy): domain Eukaryota; kingdom Metazoa; phylum Chordata; order Crocodylia; family Alligatoridae; genus Alligator; species Alligator mississippiensis. Next base: position 64,577,049 of record NC_081833.1, on the reverse strand, counting down.
ATATATATTTCTGTACTGCACAGGTAATTTCAGTGTACACATTTATGCATTCCTTTTAAAAATATGGCCCTAAGTTTTATTTATGTGGACAAAGGGAAAAAAAAAGATTTTTGTAACTTTTCAAATGACCTCTATTCTCTCTGTTGGTGCCATAAATGTGGACTTGCCTAGATAATGACCAGTCAGTTTGATCTGGGGTATTTTATTAGCACTGTTCCAAACTGTGGAATAAAACATAATTATGTAGCATCACCTAGCAGCCCTTGATTACCAATGATACCCCAGAGCAATATTTGTTTCCTTCTTGGACAGAAGCAAACTTCAATTTTACAAGCTATCCTTAATATTTATCTACTTGCATTTCCCTGGGGTCCTATGAAACTTCAGAATCCTAAGGGCACCTTTGTATATTATGCTTACCTTCTGGGCTGAAACTGTTTAAAAGTCCCCTGGTATGAACATGCACATTGTTAGTAAATTTAGTAAAATAGGGCAAGTGCAGGAAAAGCAAGATAAACATGATAAACACTAGAAATTGTTGAATCCAAAATGGAATTAATACCAGTACATTTTTTGTAGTAAGTGGTACTCTTTATGGCATATAGTGTAGGGCTTTGTACAGATACTACACTTTTACCTGTATAAGTGATCAGAAACTGCTCTATACCCATAACACAAGTTTGGCACACAGAACCGGTCTATATCCCTAACTAACAGAAGCTCAGCCACACACAGACTGGTTTAAAAATGGCAGAACCCAGTTTAAGATTGCCCCCACCCCACCACCACCATAGGGTGAATGTGTGTTCTGTTCACTACCGATTTAAACTCTGCTTCTTACAGAAAACTACATAACTTAGATTAATTCCCCCTCAGGCTTTTTGAATGTCTGTACCTAGCCTACAACTTAATGTCTATTGCTGTGATCCATTTTCAGTTGCTGAGTTGTATCATGACATCAGTTGAAGTTTTATTTGAAAAAATTCTTCATGATTCAGTCCAAATGGGGGGGGGGGGGGGGGCATTCATTTATAATTGGATGCAAGCTATTTTGTCTGAATAAATATGCCTTTAGCTTTATAATTAGTAAGAGGAGCAGACAAATGGATAGGGAGTGAACTTTTCTTAGCACCATATTAGCTATCCACTATAGTTTGGTTAACAAAACAGAGCATAGATTCCACCCCCACCCCCCACCCCTAATTCTCTCCCTCTTCTTCAAGCACTACCTTTGAATATTGAAAAGATAAAGTCTTTTAGGCCATGCTTAACCATGCTTTTTATTTTCTTAACACACTGTACCTTCCTCTACACTGGTTTCTTCTTCTTCCTTCCTCCCAAACCTTTTTAACATTTTTCTCCAGTGTTCACTGTTTTATTTGGTTTTGTTTTTTTACTTTCTTCATGCCTCTACACGGAATTCCTTTTAGAGCTCCACATGGGGGATGAGCTTTCTTCCAGTCTGCCATGCACACTCTCCACCTTCCTTCAAGAGCATGCACCTAGAATGTGTACCATTTGGGAAGGGATATGTGGCCATAGAGACCTTTGAAAGGAGGCTACTTAATCCATACAGTTTGGAAGAGTTGGGATGAATTTTCTTATCCCACAATAAAAGAGGAGTGATGTTTTGTTCCCCTCCTTTACCACATAATGCAAAATCAGAAGTTAGCTATACTGTGGACCTTTGGCAGTGCTAAAATCACATTATAGGAAAATTTACAAGGCCTCTGTGTTGACAGAACCTAGATATTTTGGGTATAGGATTTGACTGCAATCTGCTATAAAAGTGGGCAACAGATTTCTAAAAGTAGCTGGGCCCCTTATTTTTGAGGAATTTTACTTGAGACACCTTTTAGAAGGCCTGGTTTTTCTTAGCAATGAGCTTCTAAAATAAGGCTCCTTTTACGGTATCTAAGGTTTTATACCTTTTTTCCCCCTGATTTTGGGCCTGATTTACAAAGCAACTTGGGGATCTATTAATGCAGATAGATGCCTGGTGAGAGTCACTAAAGCTGCTAAATGAATTAGGTGCCTAATTCCCAATGAAAATGGGAATGGTTAGTTTAGTCATTATTCTTTCCATGGGAATAGATATTTAAAGTTAAAGTCCTTGGTTGGCCTAACTGAAACTATTCCAACTTCTGTCAACTGTAAGTTTGACTTTTTATTAAGACAGAAATTATGTGAATGTTAAACATGATGTAGGCATTAATTAATGTAGGGCCCTATGTTCTAATATGAATTTAGTATTCATTTTGGAAAGAAAATAGACCTTTTTATAAAGGCAGAGAAAAATCATATATAAGTTTAGCTAGAAAAAAGGAGCTAATAATTATGGAGAGAGCTCATTGTAGCTCCATATCCTTGAATTTTTAGCCCTTTTGAATTTCCTTGTGCCCCTAATTAGAACTACTAAATGCAATGTCTTTGGAGGAATTTTTTTCTACATTACATATTCCTGTATTCAAATGTCAAAATTTATAATGAGTATGATACTAATGACTCAGTTCTCCATAGGAACCAGTTTTAAACTTAAAAATATTCAAGTACTGCCACCGGAGTAAGTAAAGCCCTAAAATTATTCACGTATGGCTATCCTGGATCATAAAATTTAATCTATTCTTTGCAAAAGTAATCTCCTTGCTATAGAACAACCATGTACAGATGGGAAAAGTTTGATTTCACTAATCTGCAGGATAGAGAATAACATTTCCAAGCTGCATATTATTTCCTGAGATGAATACTCTTTCTTCATGGGCTTGGCTTCACATCAATGTCAATTATTTTCTGGGGTCTAAGAACACGATGACTAATTTTCTTTCTTTCTTGGGGTTACTGGGATTTGGGCAGAACTGAACCATGACATTTACACCTCACTTTTAACCTAGTAATTCTTGAAAAATAAAGAAAAAATGGAGAGTTTCATTTTCTTGTTGTGTTTCAATTCTTCCAGAGTCATGTTCTAAGTGTGGTCTGTTGGATAGGACCAGAAAATAGGTGTCCAGATTCTTCATTAAATACTCCACTCAGTCAATGAACTTGAAGTCACTGAATTCTTTGCATTTGACTTATCCTGGGCTAAAATGGGGATTGATACTTTAAGTCTGGCTCTTGTTAATTAGGATTTCCATGTGCCCTTAATGCCCAACATCTCCACTATAGACCCTTATAACAAATGATATTTGAGAGAAGTAGGAGCTGAGGTGATGGGCAGTACTGAGCATCTTGGAACTTAATATTTGTAATGATCTTTCAGGTCTTTAGAATAATGGTGCTATAGAAGGAACATTATAGCTGTTGACACAATCACTGTCTGCTACTAGGGCTTCCAAATACAGATTTTTTTTCTAACTGGTGCTAGTTGTAGAGAGCTGCTAATGATAAAGTGGAAAAGCACAACTTGTAACAGCAATATGATTGATAAATTTGAATTTTAAGTAGTCCTTAAGCAACAATATAAATATTCTTTAACCATAACCATAACTAATTTGTATTTAACTGATTAGAAATGAAGTGTGCTAGCTGATACAAAATCATATCATTCAGAATCATATCCAAAGTGAACTGAAAAGAATGGAATGGAATATTCCATTTCTCTTTGGATAGGACCTGGAAATTAAAAAGGGTTAGCTTTGTAATCGAATGAGGGAACTGATCTAAAATAAGCCACATAAATCCTGGTATAACTCTATTGAAGTCATTGGAATAGTTAAAGGTTGAATGTAGTAAACTGAATTTAAAGTTGAGGAAGACAATTCAGATGCAGTGTGAGATCCAAAAAAAAAAAAAAAAAAAAGATCTGCAAAGCAGAAAATATGTATTAAGCTTTTTCTTTCTTGTCTTGAAGCCATTTTATGTAGAACCACTAGTAGGGGTGGCCACAAGCAGATGTTCTGAAGCAGAGAGATCCTCTAATAATCATAGTGACTCAGACCACTGTGTGTGGAATAGAGGGAAATGACTTGGGGGAACCTGTTGTATGGCCTCAGTAATCCTATATTTCACTTAACTGCAGCTGCTATGTCAACCTCCAGATTATGTTACTGTAGCTTGAAGAAACATTTATCAAAGAACTAATTTTGTCCTTAAGCTGTTGATAAGACAAAATGCAGTAGGAATTATTCAAAACATGGAATTTCCCTTTTCCGGGGAATGTTTCCATTCTAACACATCATACTTCAAAACTTTCCCATGGAATTCCCCATAAAACTTTCCCATAAAATCCCATCCTCCCCGCCCTCCCCCCCCCCCAAAAAAAAGTAAAAAAAAAAAAAAAAATAGGAAGTATTTTCTTTCTTCCTTTTTAAATTACTTTCACTTGATATTTTTCAGAAAATATTCACTACCAGCCCAAAAAGTAATAAGCTTCAGAAGATAGTGTATTTTGCTATAACTGGAATCATAAAAAATCCAGCATTATGTCATTTATTAAAAACCAATAAGATTGCTTAAAATAAATTTTCTTTTTCAAAGTATGTTCTGATGATGTTATAATCTGTCTGACATTAATGAAGAAAATGACAGAAGCATTTATTGTAGTAGTTAGAACAGCATCTGATGGGAGTATTTTAGCACAGAATATTTTTTTTTATTATACTGACATATGAAATATATTGTATGTGGATATATTATACTTATATATAGTATGCACAGAATCTGTTGACATTCTTGAAAATGGGATGCTGATCTCACCAGATTAAGCTCATAACTCTATATGTTTTTTAATTAACTGCCCAGTTCTGAAGTATGTATTTTCTAGTATCACCATCTGAGAGGTAATTTAATGGGATCACTTGAATGTGGTCTTTCCATTGCTGAGATAATTAAGGAGTTTGAAAACTAGGATTAATAAATCATTATAGCAAGTTAAGATTCAATTAACATTATAAATGTTAATATTTTAGCAAGTAATTTGACATCTGATTAGCATGTTACAGGGTGTAGTTGTTTAGATATTAGTTAATTCTAAATCTTGCTTACAAAATTAGTGTATGAAACACAGATGCCCATATATAATTTTGCTTTATTTACAAGGCAACTAAACCTATCTTTATATGTGCTTGCTCAGAGCCACAACTTGCAGCATATGCTGAGAATATCATTAATTAATTATAATAAACTTTGCCAATATAATAAAACATCTAAGGGCAACACAGCTGCTTAATCTAAATGACTTGAGAGTTTATTTTTTAACTCTGTGTGTTTTATAGTACTGATAGTTTTATGTCTAAATTGGAGGGCAGCTCTGTTTTAATTGAGTGTTTCTTAATGTTGAAAAGTCTATGAAAATGCTTTTGTAAAACATCAATGATGGGCTTTCTTGCTGGAGAAAATCTTAAGTATATAAGGAAAATGTACAAAGCCACATTTTGTACTTAGGCACTATTCCATTATATTGAAAAATTTTAGATTGAATCTCAAATTTTGTCTAAGGAATGTGTGACAGGGAACCCTAACCCTGTCACAAGGAAGAAGGTGCACCCCTATAAGGCCAGAACCTTCTGGGAACAGAGGGCTGGTGCAGAAGGGGTTAGCTGCTGAACTGGGATGGATAGTTAGTTGACCAGAAGAGGCAGAACTATAAAAACCCTGGGTTGAATGGCAGTAAGGGGGGCCAGCAACCAAGGGGGAAAGAGTGCATCTCAGAGCTCCAGGGAGAGGCTTGATGGGAAGTCCAAAGCCAGGAAGAGGGTAACTACAGAAGCCCTGGAGAGATGACAGCTGCAATGCAGCAATGACTGGAGCTGATGGTGAGGAGCTGAAACACAAACTCTGCAACTGTAAGTTGACATACCGTTTTCCTTACTCACATTTTTGGGTGGCAGATATTGCCCACAGATGGGACTGTTTATTTGTTTTCTTTTGGTTTTGGAATAAGACCGGTGGTTTGGGTGAGGCTATTAGGGGTTAGAGGAGGCCTTATTTTTGGGACCCACTCCAGAGTGGGATCCCCAGCACCAGTGAGGTTGCAGCTTTTGGGGGGCACAGACCCCGGCACCAGTGAGGGTGCAACTTTTGGGGGCACAGACCCCGGCACCAGGAAGGGTGCAGCCTTTCGGGGGGGCACAGCCCCAGTGCCAGTGAGGCACAGAGAGAGACAGGGCTGTGGAGAGCCCGAGGGTCAGTAGGGGCACAGTTTTGGGACGATCTTAAAAAGGCCAGGGAGGCCAGGAGCACCCTGGGGGCGGGGGTGCAAGTATTTATTTTTTTCTATTATTTGGACAGATGGGGTGTCACCCAGGTTTTGAACTTGTAACCCTTTTGGCTGTGGGGCCAGCACATGTGCCTCTGGGCTGGGGAGTGCCGTGCCCCAGAAGGGAGCAGAAAAGGGGGCCAAGAGCCTCCAGGCACTGGAAGGAAGAGCTAGAGCCTCGGAGTCTAACCCTGCTTGGTGGGTTTGGATGGAGAGGCCTAGCTGGACAAAGAGGGGTCAGACCATCCTAGGAGAGACTCCAATGTACCCGATATAATTGGCAGTCTCCTGCTCACATACTAATTTCCATCAAGACATGGCAGGCGAGATTAGGGCGGGACAGCAGAGTTCCAAGAGGACTCCAAGGGCGCCCACGTAAGTCACTGATGACCCGGAAGATGACGCTGGGGTGTGCGACCTGTTACAGAATATCAGTCCTATGATTTAATTCAGACTGAGCAGTAAAACACCTTTAATTTTATGCTTTACATTTTGTGTGTTTCACGAGCTTGTATTACAGCTGTCTCATGAGGGCACCTGAACTTTGATTTCCAGCCTATTGGGCTGGTCATGCTACATTCTGCAAAGCATCACTTGTGAAGTGCTGCATGCCTTCTATTCCAGTTGAAATGGATAAAGAAAAAGATGGAGAGTCTTATTTTTTTTTTTGCTTTTCAAGGGCCAGATTCTGCAGCTCCTGAGGGGTATGCAAAGTGGCTGGAGGTAGCCATTCACATTTCTTCTGTGAACAGGGAAATCTGTACAAGTTTACCTTTCATGGAGATGACCGAGACTCTTCTCATGGAAGCTACCTCCACTCCATCCCCAAGACATTTCAGTGCATATATTCAGGAAGGTTAGATCAAGCTAAAAATGACTACCCAATCTAAGGTAAGTCAGGATGTGGTGGGGGTTAGTGGGGAGTTGGGGGCAAGCGGGCTCAAGGGTGGGATTGGGTTGGGTCAACCTGCTTCCAGTAAACATATAACATATCCCCATCTCTCCTTACCGAGACTGACTTCTTTGGCTTACAGCATCATTGAGTGTTGATAAAATCAGCACTGGAAGTGTCTTGTGCGACGAGGGGTTTGGTGGGCTCAGGAGTAGGGGGAGCTGGCTGGTCTGGGGAGGGAAGGCTGTCAATCTGGGGGTGGGATGAGGGACTGAAGGGTTAAAAATAGCCCACAGCCAGAAGGGCAAGTAGGAAAAGTGCAACCCCAGAGCTCCGGCTAGTGGCTGGGCTTTCCAAGCCCTGGGGTTGTACTGGGAACTGTACAGAAGTTCAGAGCAGTTAGATCAGTCTAAAAATGGCCAACCCAATCTAAGTTCAACCACCTCAGAGATAAGGTTAACTTAGATCAAGTCAGCCATTTTTAAACCAGTCTAACCTTCCTGAAACATCTTTACAGTTTGCTCTTAGAGGACACATTGCTACACATGATGCTACGTCCCTGTAGCAATGTGCTATGGCAATGTAGCATCCACAGACAAAATCCAGGATGCTGTAGCTATGTACTGTAGTGATGCACTCCCCCTTTATAGCATGTCACTACGGTGATGTAGTGCCTAGAAATAACCAGTATGAACTGTTACTGAACCATCTTTTAGTACTTCAATAAAGAAGTATTAAAAGTTGGCACAGTAACAACGGTGCCATAACAGCAGGTGTAGACATGCCCAGAATGACCTAACTAGGGTTCTAAGTATAAGGTCTGCACCTGGTCAAACTAAGTTAGATTGGGTGGCCATTTTTAATGCAATCTATCCTACCCCTAACCTCCCTGAGCATCTGTATGTGCCATTCTTTCAGAGCGCATTTCTTTCAGAATACTTCAAGGTGTGGGGCTCTAGTAATCTCTTAAGAAGAGGCAATATTGGTCTGATTCTGAATTTCTCTTTTGCTGTCTGTCCTTCAAATCTGAGAGTGATCTGGGTAGGTAGGTATTTTCTTCAAGAAACCTAGGTGTGTGGTTTCCTTTACCACAAACCTTCACCCTCCAAATCCAGGCAGGCTGACTTTCAACCAACAAAGACCTGCACTTTGAGTTCCACCAAGAGAAGCTGGTCTAAACTAAGAGTTTGTCAAGACAAATGCAAGTGCTTATCCTCATTGAAGAACCCAGAATATATAGGCTTACTCTGTCATTTCCAGGCTCAAATCAAGAGAAGCATCTGACTGTTTGTGCATTATTATTCCCTGCCCTCAACTAAGAAAACCAATTTGTCATACTTGAATGACTTCCAGAATACTGCTTTCCCTGGCCCTGCTTTTATACGCTGCATTGTAAAGCAAAATTGAAGTGTCCAGGAAAAAGAGCCACTTTCACAGACTAAGAAATATCTCCTATTTACCCTTTTAAAAGAGACAGGCAAAAATAATTTCAAAATTTGGATGGGGTGGGGAATGGGGATTATCCAGACAGTAACTGAATGTCAACATGCAGCCTACGGCATATTTGTAATTAGATAAGTTAGACATACTTAAACAGTGAGGCGTATAATAGAAATCCTGACAGGTCCTGTACTGTAGAGAGCTTCTGGGCACCACTGTAATAAATGAACAGAGATCTATTTGATTTTTTTTGTTAAAAGTGAGAAGCCCCTAGAGTTTGTTGTTACTTCATTTAGTACTTGGTGAGGCTGTTTATATGAGACCTTCCTCTACATTTTAAATCACTTATTGCTGCTTTGGCAGTGTCTGTTAGATACCATTAGATTCATTAGCTCTTCTAAAGAGCACTGCTCTGTGAAAATAGCTGAAACAGCTGCCCTGTGTAATTTTGTTATTGCTTTAATTTACTCAGAATCCTGTTTTAGTAGTCCAGCTGTCAAATATAAAGAGGAAAAAAACAATCAATATAAAAGCACTTTTTACCTTACTATTCTTATGTGTGCACTTTGCTCAGAGAAACGGAGAAATGAGCAAATGGGATTATTTTTTGAAGGCATTTCTCTCAACTGTTGCATCTGAATTTCAGTATGTGGTCTGAGGTACCTTCACCCCTCTGTAGACAAATCTAGGTGATCTGCAGAGGAACTTCTCTCACATTACAGAACAAGTCATTTTGCAAGTAGGGCTGCCTTCTGTACTGTGCTCTTGAAAATGTTCTGGTCCTTTTTGATTAGGATTGTAAAAATATAAGTAAATGGCATTACACACATTTTCAAAAGTACAAACTACCAAACCCTCACAGATCTTTAGGTAGGAACATTTGGGTGAGTTTTTATACATAGTAACAATATTGGTGGATAGCAAAAGTGTTTGAAGATCGCTCAAGAATTCACATTTGTTTTGGCCATCTTACAAATGTTTCAATTTGATTCTTACATTTAATTATTAATTAAATAGATAAATTGCACACACACTTCTTCAGAAGTTAACTTTCAGGCAGAAAAAATGGGGTCTATTATTGATTAGATAATAAGTACCCCAGTAAGTATTATGAAGAAACATTATCAAGTAACAGGTTGCATGCAGAACAAATACTCAACCACAAATACTCATGGTAAATATTCTGGGACAGGTTCAAGGGCTATTTTTATTCACACTAGCTGTGTATTGAACAATCAGTAATAAAACACAAATTAATAGCAATTCAAACTTGAAAATTTAGCACCTTGTCAGGGATAATTTATGAATAGCTCAAATTACTAAATGTGCAATATAATTTGCTCACAATAAATCATTTTCCCATGATTACCCATCATAATAAAGTACATTTACTTCATCTCGCTTCCTTGTTTCTGTTCTCAGATGATATTTATTTATACGGAAAAGTCATAATTCCTGTGGTGAAGGTGTAGGATTGGTCTGATATTGGGCACGCTGCAGTCTTCAACAAAGTTTCCACATTCAGCTTTGCTCAGTTCCAGCTTTCTGAATGGAATCTAAGCACAAAAGCTTTCACATTTCCATGTGCTACAGGTAGCTACAAGGTCCACACCTTAGTGATTAGGAAAAGGCAGCTGAGTAATAGAAATAGTTCTTCGTCACTTTTGTAGCAAGACTTGAAGAGATCTGTTTTCAGGTATTTCCATTTAAATAGGCTGTGGAACTGATAAAGGCCTAAGGAACTGCCCGAGACCAGGGTCAAGTATTTAAAAGTAAGGTAGAAAAAATTTTGTTCAGAAAGCAAAAGTCCTGATCAAGAGGGGAACTCACTTTGGTTTACAGAAAAAATGTGGGAACATGGGTTTTGATTATTGAAAATTGGTCTGACAGAAGCTTTGCTCTTCAGGGATACAAGACTTACATTTCTAGAATGGGGAGTTATGGGCAGATTTTTAATTGACTGAAGTGGAGTGCAGCACACCACCCCTTAGACCAGTGGTTCTGAACCAGGGGTACACACACCCCCAGGGGGTACGTGAAGCCTCATCAGGGGGTACGTGAGATGTATTTCATACATTGTCTAACACAGGTCTTCTAAAGAATTAGTTTCCCATTGAAAGGGCATACATGAAGTCTCATTCTGAGACCCAGGGGTACATTGAAAAGATTCAGAGCCGCTGCCTTAGACCATGGAGGGAATGGAGGCAAGGTGTGGCTGGAATGCGTGGGGTGGCAGGGGACACCGGGTTGCCAGGTGGTGAGCAGGTATATAAAGTTGGGAGAGGACCCATCCAAGCTACCACAGCGGCCACTGTCCCCAACTGACCTGTTGAGAGGCCCAGAGCTGATTCTGCTTGCCTCAGCCAGGGACTGTTGGGACTGAAGCAGCCAGGGACTGCATGGGTTCCTGGGCTTGGTAGGACCAAGGACAAGAGTAGCAGCACACAGTTTTCTCCTTCCATCCCATGCTCCCAGCCCACCCCCTGCAGGTATACCCCACTAGCCAGGAGCAGGGGCTAGACAAAACAACTGTGTGCCACCACTTCTGTCCGCAAGTAAGCCAGGCTCCCCGCACAGCCACTCCCTGCAGTGTAGATCAGAAATGGCTCTAGGGTTTCCCCTGTGCCTGCCTCAGATGGGGACAGCAGCAGCAGTACAGAGGTTCCTCCTTCCAGCCTGTGCTCCTGGCCATTGGGGTATACCTGCAGGGACAAGCAGGGAGCAGGTTCTGGAAGGAGAAACCTGCAAAACATCACTGCTGTCTCCTGTTGAGCTGGGCACCCCACAGACGTGTAGCCTGTGACTGGAGCAGGGCAAGAGTGGCTGTGAAGCTCCTTCTGCACCTGAATCAGCTAGGGACAGCAGCAGCAGAGGTGGAAAAGGGGTGCATCTGCATTGCTGCACCTCCCCTGGATCTAGCCTTGCAGGGGGCCTATGAAACTCCTTATGACTTAGAAAGATAAATAGGGTGTTCAGTAGAGGAAAGGTCATTGCCTACCAGTGAGAACCAGGGAAAATATACCACATCATTGAATTATGATGTAAACCAGATGATTTCCCTCATACACAAATTCATTTTCCTGAACTGGTCATGAAAAATAACCTGTATATTAACAACTCCTTTTTTCCTATTCTTTTCTTATCCCCATCCTGCTTTTTTTTTCTCTCCCCCTCTTCTCCATCCTAATTGAATATCCAAGACTAGGAGCTGTTACAAAGCTAAGAAGAGTTAAACAACAAGGAGCATGTGGTGCCAGGTGTACAAATTCAATAGACAAATTATTTTCTGGTATACCAGAGTGGGACAACTTATGGGCAATCTTTCATCAACTCTCTTAACTTGGATGAAATAAAATGTGAGTTGGGGGGGAGGAAAAAGCAGAGATCCTTTTGGCTTTTGGCCTAAGATTTCAGCCTGTTAATGAGGATTACTATTGTATAATTCAAATGGACATGGACAACTGTCTCTCTCTCTTTCAATAAAATATCTCCGGATGATTTGTCTAAATTGCGCTGCTGTTCATCCAACTCCTGAAGATGACACTTGACAGTTGATTGACTTATGTTTGGCAGGCAGGAGGCTATCTGTTAAAGAAAAGAGAATCTGTAGCACAGTAACTAACTCCTTTCCTTCTCACTGCTTATCTTTTATTCCCTCTCTGCTTTCCTCTCTTTTTAATATTTTGCACCTCTGTGTTCAATGTGGAATATAGAGTCAAAGAATTTTTTTTTATATTTCTTGGTATGTCAACTGCTTCATTCATACTCATCTTTAGCACTGGATTTTTTTTAAAGGTTGGATATTGCATTACCCTTTTTCCTAGGAGAAATAAATTGTGAAACAATTACAAGTTGGTATTATAGGAAAAATGCCATCCATAAATCCTAATGTATTGTAAGATCACGAACAAAGATATATACTAAAGCAATATACAAAATTTCATAGATTTCATAGATTTCATAGATTAGAGTCCTATATAAAGTTCTAACACTATAAACTAAATCAGAGAGTAAATTTTTCAACCTGCACTGACAAGCCGAATAGTAGAGATCAAAATACTTGCTGTGATCACCCATAGGTTTGTCACTCATATGAAACAGAGAATCATTTGGTTCATACTGAACTCATATTTGCATTTGTTTATTAAAAACTGCACCTGTGTTTTCACATTTCACAAAGACATGTTGCTTGCCTCTCTGCTGAGAGTGATAATGAATGATTATATTTGGATTCTTGGTGGTGTAAGAGAGAGAGGAATCTGATCCAGCTCCTTCATTTTCTCTGTTTCCCTTCCTTATTCCATATTGGCTTTCCTTTCAGAACACCTGCATACCCTGGATTGCATTTCATTCATTTGTTCTCCGCCAGCACGTCATGTACTCACAGATGCAAAGTCACTGGTCAGCACTTTCTGTGTTGCCTGGGAATATTATGGTTATTATTGTTTCATTTGAAAATGAAAACAAGGGGAAAAGTACATATAAACAAATTTAGCTACCTTTAGTATAATTTTAGGGGTACATTGGCTTAAAACTAGCAGTTTTTTCTAAAAACAGTAATAGTACAGAATGATCAAGACATACATCAGCATGGGAATTAATATCAAAGCCTGAGTTTAAAGGGTAGGCTTTGCACTGTGACTTGAAGGTCAGCAAATCCGGTCTGCATCAGACTTGGAGAAAAGATGGGGACCACTTTATTCCTAAACTGTGGAGCCTTCATGGCACCATGGCTGAAAGGGACTTAGGGGTCATGATTAACCACAAGATGAACATGAGCCACCAATGAGATGGCTCTGGCTTGCATCCATAGATGCTTCTCAAGCAAATCGTAAGATGTCATCCTCCTGTTGTACTCGGACTCAGTGAGGCTGCAGCTGGAGTACTGCATCCAGTTCTGGGCTCCACAATTTTAAAAGGATGTGGAAAAGCTTGAGAGTGTCCAGAGGAGAGCCATGTGCATGATCAGAGGACAAGAGAATAGGCCTCTGTTCTGATGAGAGACTGAGAGCTACGGGACTCTTCAGCCTGGAATGGTGCAGGCTCAGGGGGGACCTGGTGGCTGCCTATAAGTATTAAGGGGTGTACATTAGGATCTGGGGGGAACACCTGTTCACCAGAGTGCCCCAAGAGATGACAAAGTCAAACGGTCACAAACTCCTTCAAGACCATTTTAGGCTGGACATAAGGAAAAACTTCTTTACTGTCCAAGCCCCCAAGGCCTGGAATAAACTGCCCCCAGAGGTGGTGCAAGCACCTACTCTGGGAGCTTTTAAAAAACATTTGGACACTTATCTTGCTGGGATCCTTTGACCCCTGCTGACTTCCTGCCTCTGGAGTAGGGGGCTGGACTCAATGATCTTCCAAGGTCCCTTCCAGGCCTAATGTCTATGAAATCTATGAAGTGATGGATAGGACCCTGGTCTCATTGAGTTCATCAGGAAAAGTTCCATAGACTTCATAAATGGAAGAGATTTTACCTGCTCTCTTTTAAATAGTAGTTCTGAGGATATCAAATCCTTAAAAAAAAAGTGACACTCTTGCATTGTGTACCTACCTGCAAAGAATATTTCTCTAAATATTCTGTTGACCATCCACTTCTGTAACAGAAGGTCACAAGGGTCTTGGTTATTCCTGGAGGAACAGCAATAATTCTTGACCTTATTCATAACTTTCCCTTGATCTCACATCTCAAAGCCACTAGGTTCAGAGTTCTGTTACTGAAATTGCTCATTGATAAATATATACTTTCCAAATTACAGTGGTAATTTTAAAAGCTTTCTGTTAGAGTGTGTTTATTTCTAATATTACTTTTAGGCAATTTGAAGAGTTCACAGACACGTCCATTATTTCTAATTATTATTAATATGTTTCCACATGCCAAAGTTTGTATCTCCACCTTTATATGCAGATATACAATATGCACTAAAATTGAGGAACGTATATAAAGTGTGGAAGATGATTTTTCTGCCTAATATAGAGGCACTGTTTTTTTGATTCTTGCTTCATAGTGCAGCAGCTGTTACATTATTATTCAGGTAGCTGAGAGAGTCAGTTGTCTTAATGACTTAGTGTTCTTCACTGCACAGGTGTTTACTATTGTCTCCCCTTTTTAATGGTCTTGATGTTCTACAGATCAAACTGGCCTTTTTAGGGCAATTTTGCTGTCTGTTAGGTATTTCTGGTCTCCTTCCTATTTCACACCCTGGAGACTCCTTAACTCTTCAAAATTAGAGCCACCCAGCAGCATGTAGGGTTTGAGTGGGCACGTCTACACATGCATTAATGTACCATAATTATGGTGCATTAAGTTTAGTACTTGTAATAACATGCTTTTGTGATTGCACATTAGCACATTTGCATGGGTTTTGCCTGTCGCACTCAGTAGAATTAATCTACTGCACATTTAGGGTCTCATACAGGCTTGCCCAGTTTTAATTAGGCAGGAAAGGGTGGCTGAATCAATTGAAGATTAGAATCTATTCCTGCTCTGCGTAGCCATAATTCTAGAAAGATTTTTTTTTTTATTCTGCCTTGCAATATCAAAGTATATATTATATTCTGGGGAGTGTTGTATGTGAGAAAATACAGTATTTACATCTTTTCCAACAGCTGTCATGTTACTGTCCCTCTTCCTTTCTTTTCCCTTAATTACCTTTCAGCCTGCTGTCTTGATGATTAAAGGCCAAATACCTTGCTTCAAAGGTTGCAATAAAGCATGTGGCGATGTTCTTTTTTATTTGTTTTTTTTTATTGATTTAAAGAAAAATGTAATACAAACATGAGAACAATTATATATCAACTATACACAAACTGTGATTCTATTTCCTGCCACTGTCAATTTTGTCTTAGGATTACGATGGAAAAATATGGGATTTCTATTCCTCTTCAAAGCTTAAGTATGCAGCCTACAATATGCCATACATCTGTGAGTTCATGTATCTAAGTTTCTAGACAAAGAAAATGTACTTGCTACATAGTGGTCTCAAAATTCAGATCAGGCATTTCTACTTAGGAAAACAGGTAAAATGGTGTGAATTTTTAGTGCTTGCTTGAACACAAAAACAGTTTTTGCTGAAGTTTCTGGGTTGCTTTTCTTCAGTTTTGGTGGGCAGTTTATAGTCTTTTTTGTAGTCTTCATAAAGTCATGATGAAGCAAAATATTATCTTCTGTTAATGTTAACATGAATTTTGTTCTCAGAATATGGAGTTGAGAGAGATCTCATGACGGTTTCATAATATCCTAATTCTGCTTTGGAGATCTCAGCAATTTAAATTACTTCTGGATAGATTTCCATACCTTCTCTAAGCTCTTTCCACTTTCCACAGCTCTGCAGTCTCCACAAAGCTTCCACAGGTCCCTTTGTTAAGAGTACTATAAATACTTTGGACAGCTTTGTTTAACTTTAGGTTCAGACAGTGCAGCACCTCTACTTTGCCTAGTCTATTTTGAGGTTCCATCATCTTAAAATCTGCACACATTACCTGATGATCCTGTAAACTTGGGACATTATACAGTACATCAGATATTATCTGTCATCTTGGACAACTTTCTCCAACTGGCTCTGATAAAAAGATTTAAACAGCTGTGTCACTCAGGTAGTAGTGAACCAAGCAGTTTATTTTCCCTATGTGTATGACTCGTGTAGGAATCACTTTATCTGTACACTTCTGATGAACCAGTTAACCTGCTGCTATAGCTGCTTATTCCTTGGGATCAATGATTACAAAATCCCTAAGACTCCCTGAAAAATGTTGGCATATTTCCCTTGAAAAATTTTAATAAAAAAAAAAAATCCTGAATCTCAATTCAGAAACCCTTGAACAGCTTCACTTGTGCCGTGCTCTAATTCTGATTAGAACATTCATTTCACAATGGCTATTCAACAAATACATTGTCTCACTATCTGAGATGAAAAGATCAGATTAATTGGTTGTCTGTCTCCCAGCAACAGAACTTTGTCTTAAACTGATACTTGCCTTTCAAAGGGTCTTGATATGTTGAATAGACTTAATTTTCTGTGAAGTTTCTCATACTTTATTGTTTTCATTGTGCTGGTTGGCTTTACTGTTAAGGGGTTTTATTATGTCTGTAATCTTTCCCAAGTGGCTTCAGTATAAAATAAAATACAATGTAATGTAATAACACACAGTTAGTATTTATACTTCAGGGTAAACCAGGTCACAGAAAGGAAATAGGATCGTTCTTTTTCTCTCAAATGTACTGGGTTGTTTGTACCCTGGTAGTTTGATAAACTTCTTTAAGAACCACTACCCTGAAGAAAAATATAGAATTTGTCTCTCTCTAGTTCAGTTTATATGGGCCCTTATAACCACCACTGATTTATATAGTACTATACTATAATTGACTCATTCCATCTTTTCTGTTGGATGAAATAGATGTTTAAAATACTGGGCTTTTCAACCTGTATTTTCTAGTTGAACAGGGTCAAGAAAAAGTAGTAATTACTTTAAAAATACCTGTCTTTGAGCTCTGTCTTATTCTGAATTTGCAACGGTATGAGCCTTATCAGCCTACCATTTTTGTTTGTTTAAATTATTTTAGAAAGCAGCAGAAGTGCCATTTAGCCAGCAAAAATGAACCCCAGAAGACATTGCTGAGGCTGTGTATGAGAAACTATTTAAAGTCCAATTTCAGCCTTGTATAATCAGAGCTGTGCTGTTGGGGAGGTGCAAAGCACAAGCCTGCAGCTGTGAGGCATTCTCCCTGCAGAAACAGGCTGGAGATTTTGACTGAAGTGTGCCAATGACTAAAATCAAGAAGCTCTTGGCTATAGGGTCTTGCCTCTCTTATCACTGTGGTCAAGAAGGAATTTTACCCTATGGTCAGGTTGATGTGGACGGTGGGGTGCTTTACCTTTCTCTGTAGTGATCAATGTGACCCGCTTCCTGGAATCTCCCAAGCAAGTTTTATCAACGTTTGCAGCAGCAGGACATTGGCCAGCATGGCCCTCCTGCTTTACCTGCGACAGCATAGTGTGTCATGCTGTTGCCCTGTGGGGTCAAGTCAACTCTCAGGATCTCAATATTGCGCTGTTAGACAGGAGGACATAACACAATTGCACATATACAAACACACAAATCAGTTAGGTGCATACACACACACACTACCAGCTCAGGCACATACACATTCAAACCAGCCTAGGCACATGCATACCTATTACCAATTCAAGCACATACACTATACATCCCAAAAGTTAGAAACAGATCACTAATTTGTATATCATGCACACAATGCCATATATAGAGAAACACACACACACACACACACACACACACACACACTTACACTAGCAACTCAGATACATGCACATTTAAAATAACTAGTCTAGGTTCATGCATGCCTATCACCAGTTTAAGCCCATACATGCTACACACACCAAATTTAGACAGAATCAGTTACCAACACCTGCACATCCAATACACATACGTGGATTACTAATTCATATACCACACACACACACAGAATGATATCTATATATGTATATATATATGTATTCACTAATTTACACACATACCACTCACCTACACATACACACAGGTGAGTTCCTAAGTTGGGTGTTGTGATATGTATGTATGTATGTGCTTGGTGTACTTGGGATACCTGGGGAAAGGTTAAGGTAAGAAAGTAGAAGTGCAGGGAGTTAAAGTTGCTGGAAATGAAAGTCACTGGGACCAGGATTAGAACCAGTAGACTAGAGGGGCCTGGGCTGAAGAACTGAGGCTCAGGGATAACTTTAGGTTAATTGATCTGAATTGATTAAAAGACAATACCCAAAGCCTACAGAACAGGGGAGTTATGCCGGCACAGAGGCTGGGACTGGAGCCAGAGCTATGGGGAGCTGAAAAGGTAGATGGGGAGAGGAAAAATGGAACTAAGGGAAAGTGTGGGTGATAAAGAGGGGCTCTGGATGTGGGGAGCCAGAGGAAGGCTCCAGGGGAGCTAGAGAAGTTGCAGGGAGTGGCAGTAGGTGCTGGGAGCTGGAGGAAGCCTCCAGCTGTTGGAGAAAACTGCAGGACAGCCATGAGGAGCTGGGAAGCTGCGGGGGTTGGGGATGACTACAGAAGGTGTGGGGGAAGCCTGAAAACAGAGAGGCAGACAGCAGAAAATCACAGGAAAAGCAGCAGGAGAGACTGAAAGGTGGCAGGGGCAGTGAGAGAGTCACAAGAAAAAGGCAGTAGGAATTGAGAGGAGATCAGGAAACTAGTGGAGAGGAGTGGGGGTTAGAGCTGACAGACAGACAGAGAGAGTCCAAATTGTAGGAAGAGGTGTGCAGGTAATATCTACCTATCCAGGCTGAAAAGAGGTCCTTGTACAGTAGATATTGTCCGAAGGGAGGTCGCCAGCAGGGCCTCTGGGTGGATAGGTGGTGTGGCATGGTGCTGGTCCAGATGGAGAGGGCATCCCACTGGGTCTGTCTTCACTGCCCCTTTTTATAGGGGCAGACCTTGTGTGACCCTAGTTACAGGAGGCATGCCCAGGCAAAGGACACAAGATGGAGGCTTGACATATAAAATGGAAACTTGACATGACTTTGGTTCACTTACAAACACAGGTCTAAACCAAACAATATCCATATGAAACAATAAAAATCAATACAAAAATGATAATAATACAATATACAATAGTAAGAATCAATACAAACCTAATAATTATACAATATAAAACGGTGGATATCCAAAACCAAAAACTTGCTATCAAAATAAAAATGTTTAAAGCTTGTCCTAAGTCTGAGCTCACTTATACTTATCTATAGGGAATAGAGAGGGAGAGAAAAGGTCAGAAATGTTTGGGGAAAGGGAAAGGAATGCATTTTTAAATAAATTAAAAAAAAAACTGGGGGGTTTGCTACAATGCCTTCTGACTGTGTGGAAAGGTTGCCTGTGTAGTTTCAGTAACAGTTTAGACAAAGATGTGTATGGGGTGATTTGGATAAGGAAGATCTGACCTCAGGCAGGGGGTTGGACCTTCAGAGGTCCCTGCCAGGCCAAATTTTCTATGATTCTGTGAAAGAGTAGAATTCTCAACAGCATCCATTCTTCAGTTAAATAAATGAAGCAGAACTCTCTTCCCAGTTTCCCTTTCTAGTTTACAGGGGCATCCACCCTACTTCCTCATGAGGTAGATACATAAATACTTATTTTTTGTCATTCAGCTCTTCAATTCTTTAACTATCATAATTACTCACCTTGGTCAGGGACCACAGATAACACAAGTATGTATGTCTCTTGTAGCATCATAGAATCATAGAAATTAATGGCTGGAAAGGACCTCGAAAAATTAAGTCCAACTACCTTGTTCTGGGGAAATGATCCCATCAAGGTGTCTGTCCAGTCTTCTCTTGAAGACTTCCAAATTTGCGGACTACACCATCTCCTCGGGAAGTCTATTCCAGATTCTGATCACCCTTACCATAAAGGAGTTCTTCCTTACCCCTGAAACTATCCTTTAACAGTTTATGGCTATTGATCCTTGTCTTCCCCTGGGGTGCCCTAGTGAACAGTTTTTCTCCCAGGTCCCAATATTCACTCTTTACATACTCATAGATAGCCATCAAGTCCCCCCTCAGTCTTCTCTTTCCCAGGCTGAACGGTCCCAAATCCCTTATTCTTTCCTTATAAGGTTTGTCTTCCAGGCCCTTAATCATTCTTGTAGCCCTGCTCTGGACCCTTTCAAGAATCTCCACATCTTTTTTGAAGTACAGTGCCCAGAACTAAACAAAGTACTCCAGCTGGGGTCTCACCAATTCTGAGTAGAGTGGAAGTATCACTTCCTTAGCCCTGCTCGTGACGCATCAGCTAATGCATCCCATTATGGTATTAGCTTTGTTGACTACAACATTGTACTGGCAGCTCATGTTCATCCTGTGATTGACCAGAACCTCAAGGTCTCTTTCAGCTATTGTGCTGGCCAGGACATCTCCTAACATACATTCATGTTGCTGGTTACTTCTCCCCAGATGAAGTACTCTGCATTTATCCTTTTTGAACTGCATCTGTTTCCACTCTGCCCATCTTTCCAGCTTGTCCAGGTCCACTTGGATCTGTAGCCAAACACCTAGAATGATCACTTTTCCCCATAAATTAGTATCATCCACAAGCTTGGCCAACGTGTTTTCCACATCCTTATCTAAATCATTGATAAAGCTGTTGAACAGCAAGAACTGAACCCTGTGGGACACCACTGGACATCTCCCACCAAGATGATACAGATCCATCCACTAACATTCTCTGGGTTCGACTCCTTAGCCAGTTCCCAACTCCTCTGACTGTGGACTCCGCCAGCCCACAACTCCTCCCATCCCTCATTTTTTTTTTAAACAGCACCATGGGAGACCATATCTAAGGCCTTTTTAAAATTCACTTATATGGCATCAACTGCATCTCCCACATCTAAGAGGTTCATTACTTGAAAATAAAAGGAAATTAGGTTGGTCAGACACTACTTGCCTGCAATGAAATCATGTTGCCTATCCTTCAGCATCATACCTTCTGCCAGTCTCTCACAAATGGACTTCTTTATAATTTTTTCCAAAATGTTACCTGGTATCAAGGTCAAACTGATCAGCCTATAGTTTCCTGGGTCCTCCCTCCTCCTCTTCTTAAACATTGGTACCACACTGGCCCTTTTCTAGTCTTGTAAGACCTCTTCTGAGCACCATGAGTCATCAAATACCTTCATCGACGGTCCCACATTGACTCCAGCCAATTTTCTCAGCACTCTCGGGTGGAGTCCATCTAGTCCTGCTGATTTGAAAACATTCAGCCACTCTAAGTGCTCTCTCACCAGTTCAACATTAGTAATAATGTTGTTTGACACATTATCCAGAAAAATTCAGGTGGCAATGCTTATGGACAGTACTGAACTGAGATAAAATTGAATCTAAATTTTAAAGATTATATGCTCCAATAACTCAGTTGACTGGGAGTATTTCTCCTATTTTAAATCATCACCATCTTGTTTCCACCTACAATTTTAGTCCTTTTCCATATTCTCTAGTCTTAACTGTGTAGAACTATTATTCCCATGCAAAATCAATCAAAATTTCTCTGTTGGTCAATTATAGTTTCTCCTTTTAGAATATCCTATTGGTGTCTTCAGTGTCTTGATTGATCAACTTTTTCCTAACCTATCATTTGTAATTTAATTGTGGGAAATTTTCAGGTGAAGAGAAAACAAGTCTCCATTTGCATAAAACCTACCTGAAAACCTAACAAAATTGTATCTTTTATTGGAGGGTTAGAAAGGAGATACAAACAGTAGTTCAGCATTACCAATATTAATTCCTAAGAAAACTGTATCTGTTTCATAGATTTCATAGACATTAGGGCTGGAAGGGACCTCACGAGATCATTGGGTCCAGCCCCTGCCCAAGGACCAGGAAGTCAGTTGGGGTCAGATAACCCCAGCAAGATAAGCATCCAAGCATTTCCTAAAGGTATCCAGAGGAGGTGCTTGCACCACTTCTGGGGGGAGTCTATTACAGATTCTGGAGTCTCAGACAGTAAAGAAGTTGTTCCTTATGTCCAGTCTAAAATGGACTTCCAGCAGTTTGTGACCATTAGACCTACTATTCACTTGGGGTGCCCTGGTGAACAGACGTTCTCCCAGTTCCTGATGCACAACCCTTATATACTTATAGGCTTCCACCAAGCGCCCCCTGAGCCTTCTTTTCTCCAGGCTGAAGAGTCCCATGCCTCTCAGCCTCTCCTCATAAGACCTGCTCTCTTGACCTCTAATCATGCATGTGACTCTCCTCTGGAATCTCTCAAGCTTCTCCACATCCTTTCTAAAATGTGGAGCTCAGAATTGGATGCAGTACATCAACTACAGCCTTACCAAAGCTAAGTAAAGTGGGAGAATCACTTCTTGGGTTTTACTTGAGATGAATTGGTTGTCTAGGCTGCAGTTCCCTAATTTTACCATGAGGATATTGTGGAAGACCAAGTAAAAGGCTTTTTTTTTAAATCCAAATATGTGACAGCAACATATTCTTCTTTGTCCAGGTGATGCATCACCTAGTCATAGAAGGATATGAGATTGGTCAGGCAAGACCTACCTGCAATGAAGGCATATTGGCTATCTCTCAGAATGTTGCCTTCCATTAGCCTCTTGTTGATGGTTTCTTTGATTTTTTTTTCCAAGATATTTCCAGAGATTGAGGTAAAACCGATTGGCTTGTTGTTCCCTGCATCTTCCATCCTCTATTAAAGATAGGAACTGCATTGGCCCTCTTCCAATCTTCAGGAGCCTCTCCCAAGCACCACGAGTTCTCACATATTTTTTACATTGGTCATGCTACTAGTTCAGCATTACCAATATTGGTTCCCAAGAAAATGTTATCTGTTAGGGAGTGGAAAGTGGAAAAAGGATGTATTATTTTGTCTGTCATTGTTTTAGGTAGGAAACATAGGTGGCAAAAGGGAGAGGCTAACAGAGCTTAGCTCCCCACAAATATGGCCCACAAGGCATCCTGGTCATGGGCTCCCAACAGCTGCAGCAAGGATAGGGAGGGGTGTGCAGGCAGCGGTGAGTGGGGGAGGGAGGGGGTCTAGGGCAGCCTGGGGCTGGGGTAGGTGCTGCACTGCAGGGCACGACATGTGACTGAGCTGTGAGAGGCTTGTCTGGGGGTGTGGCTCCTGCTGCTATGTGCACCCCAGGAGGTATGGGGTGTTTGCCCCTGGATCTGTGTGAAGCAGGACAGGATTCCCCTGTGGGCTGGGATGGTGCTAGGTTCCTCTTGGAAGGTGGGGGCTGGGCCAGGCTGTGCTCAGGGTGGGTGGCAGTGAGACTGGGAAGGGGCTACAGGGGGGCTTCAGCCACCCCAAAATTTGCTGTAGCCCCCCAACCCCCATCCCAGTGCTGCCAACACCCACCCCGAGCCCAGCGCTGCCCAGCCTCCACTGGGAAAAGCCCAGTGCCACCCTAGCTCCAGCCCACAGTGGCAGCCTACCCTTCCCATGCAGATTCAGGGGCATGTGCCCCCCCCATGCCCTCCCAGGGTGCATGCAGTGGCAGGAGCTGTCACCACCTCCCTGCATGCCCCAGATGAGCCATGGCTCAGTCCCGCACCCTGCCCCACCCCAGCTGTGCAGGGCCTGCTCCAGCCACACTCCCCCACCATGGCCCTTTCCCCTCCCCCCACAGACCTACTTGCTGCGGGGTCATGTGCACACATACATACACATTCATGCTCAGTTCCCACCCCCCCACCCCCACCCAATGTCTCCCTCCATCTATGGTAAGAATATAGCATTCTGCTATACAAAGACAAGCCTGAAATCAAATTATCAGTCACTATCCATGATGTCTTTAATACACAGAAATTCTAGCATGCAGTGAACATTTTTATTTTCTCTTTTTAAGCAAATTTTTCTTAAATAAAGACCTATTGGAAATATTACATTGTATAGGTAATGTTGTTATAAAAATATGCAAGATGATGACAAAAAACGAATGTAGCATTCCAAACTTCTTAATAGGTTTTCAGCAAGCAAATGCCAATACATTAAGTGGCACAATAAACATTGGAGAGGTAGAGGAGGAAAAAAAACCCAATATTGATATTGGCACCTAAAGTCTTATTATGTGCAGTTGAGGAGGTAAGTTGAGAAGTGTGTATCAGCAACTTTTTGAACTGTACAAAAAAGATCCTAATTGTAGCTGATTCATTATTCATCAAAGAATCAATCTGAGAAACCTAAAGGTAAATTCACTATAGGGCTATTCCTCCTGTAGAATATGACATGAATAATGCGGTCATTCTTTCTTCGAAGGAGGTTGTATTTGAGTATCTCTGTAGCATGAAAATTTTGCTCTTTTTTTAATATTGACCTAATTTTTTCCTTTTAAATTTTTCTCCAAATTTCTTCAGGAGATAACTAGGTAGTCTGATCTCTGTGGTACCTTATAAGGTACTTCAAGAGCTTTGAAGAGTTAAAAGGGTGCTACTAAATTGGCATGTAAAGTGGATATGTGTTCTAGTGGCAGATAGTGCTGTTATTATTATTTTGACAGGAATACATCTGAATATAGATCTTTCTCTAAAGATCCATGGTGCTTTATCAGTCTTGGTTATTATGCCAGTCAATGCTGCAAGGCAGGATCGTTCATTTCTTTTACAGTGGGTTAAGATATGGACAGAAAGCACAAAGCTGCTGCCCCATCTCTCAAGGATTTCATTTACAAAGGCCCAATAGTTCATGAGTTATCAAAATTTTAGACCATACACTTTCATTTTACTTTAGTAAACCATGCATCATGTTTTTGTTTAATATGAGCTAATCTACAATTCTGTGTCTTTCTGGAAGTAAGATTGCATCTGATTTCATTCTTCTGTGCTGTATTACAATACATTTTCAGTAATTACATCAAAAAATTAAAATGAAAAATTAAATGAAGGGACAGATCTTATCCCTGAGGAATTATGGTTTAGGTATGGTCTACTGGGTTAATAGGCAGGTTGAGGTGAAATAATTGGGTAAAAAGGGCTTGTATGAGATCATGGCTCATGCAAGTGAATGTCCACACTAATAATATTACCTTTTCATTATGATGTAGGTTTGGACAGAGATGGATTCATGCTGTAACACATGGATCCGAATTTTTCCAAATGCCATTGTTATTTGAATTTGGGGGTTTGATTTCATCCATAATAGTAATCACGGTTAACCACAAAGGTCAAAGCTTTGAACCTTTTGCACAGTGCAGAGATATTAGGATTTTGGCTTGTGATGATCTGTAGCTTTAGGCAACCATTTCCATCCTCTTTCCCCACTCCCCACCCTAGCTACTGTTTTGGGTCACAGTTAGCCCTTTAATCTTTACATTTAGAATTAAGTGTACTGCTCTGCCCAGTATCCTCTAGGGTGTAGGGTCAGGGGAAGACTGATCCAAATAACGCAAGAGACAAAAACATTTTTTTGAAAGAACCACAGCAACAAAGAACTGAATAACTCAAACCATGGAAGTAGGAAGCTACATACAAGTCTTGCTATTTATACTGGAAGAAATGTTGGTGATTGTAAGGTGATTGTACTCAAGCCCAAAAGGAATGAAATTCAAGGCACTGATTACAGTAGGGCAGGTGTCAAAATGAGACTAGTCTCCTTGGTTAAGTACAGGCAGTCAAAAAAACCCAAGACTGAATCAATTGAATCTTCATAAGTTAGTCTAAGCTACATAGATTGAACTCACAAGCAAGTCAACTGACATACACTTTTGATTACAGAAATGCAGCAACATGCTTGCAGTGGTCCAAGCTAAAACCAGGGTGGGTGGGGTATGGGACTCTAAAGCGTGCCTCCCTGCTGGGTTGGAGAATAAAGCTTGGGCCAAGGCTAGCTCACCCATCCTGCGAGGGCAGGGGGTGGGGGTTGTGAGAAAAGTGCAGTATCCTGGGATACTGGGGGACTGTGAATTAACTTGAATCTGGAGGCATCTGGGACAGAAGTTCAATGAACTGATTTAACCTAAATCAGAGAAGTCTGATAATATATCCCTCCAGGTTTACCAGTTTTAGCTATTTTGAAAGTGGTATATGTGCACTGAACTTCTATTGTGTTACAGATTCGACCTGTTTTGTGACCACTTATACAAATTTGTGTAATTTTTGTCCCTAGCCCTTAACTACACAGTGCAAAATCAGGATGCATCCATCTGTCCACTTAATGAGTCAAGGAAAAATTCAGCCACATATTTAAAGATTATATCATAATACATACAAACAAGCAGGCAAAATTGAAATCTGTGGAAAAACTTTCCATGTGAAAATTTCTAACTTCTGGGAACTTAACTTTGCAAATTTAGTAAGGAATTTTTTAGGTGCAATTATAAATTTCTCTTTAAAAAACTGTTAAAAAATTAAACTACTAGATTAAGTGTGTTTGAAATTCATGGGTAAATTCATTAACCATTTGGAAAATGTTTACTACCTTAACTGCTTAATTTGCTGCAGAGGGTTTGAGTGGAAAATAAATAGAAAAAACGTAGAAAATTTGATATTCTGACAAAACACCCATTGAAAGAAAATCTGAGTATCACAAAATCTGAAGTAAATAAAGTGTTAATGACTAAAACTGCAGAGATCCAAGAGGATAAATCAAGTAAATATTATTTACAAAGTTTGTTAGTTTCCTGATTAAACCAGCATACCCAGTAGAATGTGAATTTGCCACACAGTCTTCTTTGTTTGTATCATACCGAGCCATGAAAGTCAATTTAGTTTTTAAACTAGATCAATTTCTTTCCTAAATGAGCTGAGGTAGGGTCACTCATCAGTAAACCTCTGTCAAAAAATCTTTTTCAGATTGTCCAGCTTTGCTCTTTAATGGCACTAGCTTGAATTAGACCTTAATGTTATGTCACTTTAAATTAGTGGCTTGAGCTCAAACGTGGCCATAAAAAAACCCCCCAAAAACCCAACAACTAGGGTAAACAGTTTCTTATCAAAACAAATCAGTCCAGTTTACACATAATAACATCATTGTCAGTTTTGTCTTGCCAGTCCTCATTGTGTTATTGGCTTAAATTTCGATAATAAAAAAACAATATGTGGAACTTCTCAACATTTTTATATTTTTATGTAACATATATAGAAGAAACAACATTTTCATACTATGGCTCAGCTTCAAGCTTTCTCAGAAAGCTCTTTTCTCTGGTTCTACACATTCCCATTAAGCTCTCAGCAACTAAGCTTATGGCGTTCATCTTTGACTGGTGTCTCAACCTCTTTAATCACCCTTTCTTCTGACCAGCAGCTAAGTGTTGCTGTGTTTGATGTCATTCTGAACATGCCAGCTTTTCCTCTTGTCATTTTTGCTTAATAGGAGGGCTGCCATCCTTCACCCCTTCAGACAGTGTTGGATAAAAAAAGCTAAGGGTCATGAAAATTCATGTGTGTTTAAAAATAGATGTAGGTGCTAATTAGATATGGTTATGAAGAGAAATTATGTAATTGCCAAAGTTGTTTTAAAAAGTTAGTTATGACAAGCTAGAGGACTCTCATTTGGCAGAATATCCAGTGTATACATATATCAAAAAACTGAAATCACTGGAAACTAAATCTGGTATAATTTTGACTTGAGGAGATGTTCCTTAATCAGATGGAGGAAAGAAAAATTAGTGAATTTCATCAATGAATTTTGCATGGAATATATAAACATTTTAGAGTCAAGATGAACAATTGCAAAAAATATCTGACAATGTTTAAAAGTGTCCTTTAGCATGAGGTGTCCTACTGTTTAATATCTCTTGTTATGATATTTTAGAGTCCTTCATTTATATCGGTGTTATTCTTTGTGGTCTGTGCTCAAAAAAGTATTGTAGATGCATCTCAAATCTTTTAAATGAATCTATTCCCTATTTGATGTAGTCTGCATTTGATATTCAGTTAATTGGAAAAGACAATGGCAACTTTTATAAAGAAATATTTTATGATAGGGCTTTTGGAAGATTTCATTATAGATAGATAGATAGATAGATAGATAGATAGATAGATAGATAGATATAATGAAATCTTCCAAACAGATGTCTGTCTGTCTGTCTGTTTCAACAGATAGATTATAACAGATTATTATATCTTCTAAACAGAGATAGATAGATAGATAGATAGATAGATAGATAGATAGATAGATAGATAGATAGATAGATCGATCGATCTGTTTGGAAGATATAATAATCTGTAATAAATAATCTGTAATAAAAGATACAATAGATCTATCTATCTATCTATCTATCTATCTATCTATCTATCTATCTATCTATCTATCTATATCTGTGTGGAAGATATAATAATCTGTTACAATCTATCTGTTGAGATAGACCAACCGACAGACAGACAGATAGACATCTGTTTGGAAGATTTAATTATATATATCTGGAAGATTTGACCTTATATATAGTTAAGACCAAATCTTCCAGACCAAGAAAAGACCACCCTGAACAGTGGAAGCAATGCTTGCAGGAACAAAATGATATCACAGAGCATATCTATGACCATGTTGATTCTCTCAGCCAGATACTAATATGAGGAGGAATGTAGAGGATCACAACAGATATTAAGTGGTAGTATTGATTAAAGACTCCAAAGCCAGTTTACTAAAGCTATGGACAGTTGATTTTTTTTTTTTTTTTGCCTTGAACTGGCTCTTTCAGCTACTTCCAGAAGGTATTACTGTACCATTAATTAATGGTATTTAATAGTTTTTCTGAAATCACATGTTGGTTTGAGTCCATTAGATCTATTGGACAATAGTTCCTATTATATTAAATACCAACCCTTGTGTTCAATTTGAACCTTCCTGAAAGTCAAAGGACTAGATGGGCATTAGGAGAGAAGAGCCCTCATTATTTCATTGTGTATTCAATGATTACAGTTATCAATTGAAATTGTGATTGTAACTGTAGTACATTCGCACTACATTGTATTTGTGTTTTACAAGCTCATGTTCACTCAGAGGGATCATTTTTGTATTCCGTCACATGGAATAGAGTTCCATTGGCACAATTCCAATGCAAGAATGAAAAATCATGTCTGAACTCAAAGAAGTATATTAACCTTGGGCCACTGCATTCATGAGACCTGCTCACTTGAGCTAGTATTAGTATCACCCTAATTGTGAGCATTTACAAACCATTTTCTGAGTTTGGGAATCATGCCAATAGTAATGCTCTTTTACAATTCATGGTTTTTATTAATGTGCTTTGACTTCAGAAAGCAATAGAAAAAGTGACAAGTACAAGTACAAGTGAGGGAAAATTTTGAATTTCTTTCTCATGGGAAATCCCAGCATTTGAACATAGAATGAAAATTCAGAATATAAAAATGTTTGGTTTTTTTACCCCAAAACAAAAACACTAAAAATTCTGGATAAAAATGTTATTTAGAAATGTTGAAACATTATATTTTGACATTTTTGCTCACACAAACAGTTGTAAAATGAAAGGGGAAACCATTTTTCTGGGTGATATCTTTTACTAGGCCAGCTACATGGCTGAAGTAGACATGCTTTCAAATGCACTGCATTCTTTTTCAGGTCTGAAGAAGACCTGAAGAAGAATAAACTGCATTTGAAAGGTTGTCCACTGCTAAAAATTATTCTGGGGAAGGGAAATGGTATAGGCTTTTAGCCTGCAACTAGTCTTTCCCCTCATCCTTGCAGCTTCCTGAGACTGGGGTGATCCTGGTCTGGGAAGGGCTTGGGCTGTTCCAGGTCTCCCATTCCCAGGAGGACTGGAACAGCTGGGCAAAGACACCTGCCCACCTCTCCTATCAAAGAAATTAAGTATAGGAGACATAGTCCATCCTAGCTATCTAACCCATGATAGATACAATTTGTGAGAGAAGAAAGCAGGAAGACACTGGCAGCTGCTCCTCTTCTCCCCTCCTGGTCTGAGAGAGAGATGGGAGCAGCTGTCCCCACCTTCTCCAGAACAGGGTGACCCTGGTCTCTGGAAGGCACAGGAGCCTCTACTCATGGCTATACTCCTCCTGGCCCCTGGGAGAACTTAAGCCATGGGAAATTGTATAGATATCCATTCTCCTGGGAGAAAATATCCAAGAAGCCATTGCTGCCTGGTAGGAGTTGGGTTACTTTTTCCTAGAATGGCCATTTTTTGCTCCAAAAGAAAAAGCTAGAATATTTGTCCATTCTTGGTTTCTACCAGGACAGTGTTGATTTTCCCAGTAGAAACTCAGTGCTTGTACATGGCATAAGTCTTCTCCAAACACACAGTTGGTCCAATAAAAACTGTTACCCAGAAAAATCTTTGCCTCTGGACCATCAAAGGCACAAAATCACCCCAACACTATTTGGAAAATATGATATTTAGTTTTCAGTTGTTGAAGGGAGTACTTTATTTCAAGCCATTTCAACTGCATTTGGCTATTATGTCATGTCTAATTAGGGATCAGAACTACAACTGCTATCTATCATGTGGTTCAGATCACTAGTACGGACTGTCTTCCGCATAACTCACTTACACATACATGGCTTCCATGTACGTGTCACAGGAAAATCCATGTGACATAATGGAATGATTGTTCACCAGGAAGCCTTGGTTTTCTGAATGAATGGAGATGAATTCTTTACATACCATAAGGCAAGGTACCAAATAGAAATGCACTTTAATGTTCTTTTTAAGCTAATTTGAAATTTAACATTTTGGAACGTTTTCAAATAACAAAATATTCTTATTAAACTTGCACATATAAACTCCCCCCCCAAAAAAATTTTTTTTTTTATTTTCTTAATGGAAAATTGAAAATCTTTGGCAAAATTTAAAATTTGACTACAGAAAATTCTTCACTACCTATTGTGAAATCTGTGGTCCATTAGCAGTGAAAAGACGCATTTATGCATGACACCTGTAAAATCCCTGCTCGGTCCTCTGTAAACTTTTAAATCATTATGCCTCTGGGGAAAAAAGAGCATAGATTTGACTTTTTTATGCTCTTCCCAGGAATTAAATTGTATGAACTGGCATGTCAAGCCATCAGCAATAGAATTTTTGAAATTCCATGTCACATCAAAGCAGATTTTATATCATAATTCAACATTGCTAACCAGCCCTTCTTGGTTAGAAATACTGTCCAAAATACCTATGGCAAAAACGTTCACTTTCAGACCCTGTCTGGCAAATCTCAGCTCTGATATTCTACTTCTCCATTATTCATAGAATTTCTTTGACTTATATGGGACTTTCACATTTTGCCTGCAGACGACCAAATCACAGCCGCCAAGGAGAATGATTTCAGTTAATTTTTATAGAACCAGCTTTTGACTGACAAGGAAAACAGAATATTAAACATAGATTGTGCTGTGAATTTTGGCACTTACTGAATGTAAGAGATTTTAGGGAAGTACTGGAAACATGAGAGAGAGTGTAATAGAGAAATATAGGGCAATAATACAGGCTGGTAAAACTATTGTAGTAGTAACATGGTAATTTTAAAAAAAAGTTAGATGAAAAATATTTAAGATCTCTGAAAAAAGGGAAGCACAGAGTCAAATTGTGGTGACCTAGAATGATATAAAACAGATAATTGCACAGCTAGGAATTCTGAAGATTTTGAGGGGAAAGGCTTGAAAAAAAAAAGAAACATTAATTAAATGCTCCTACTTATAGACAGTTATAAAATTATAATTACAGGTTGACATCTTGAGAAAAGCAAAAGAATTATTATCAGCACAGGAAGAAGGCAATGCTAATGACATCATAAAAAGAGAGGAAAGCCAATAATAAAAAAAGCTAGAAAAGCTGCGTGATATGTAATGGCATTCTGCCTAAAAACAAGAAACTAAGATCTTACTTGTATATAGTTAATATATGAGCAAACTACTGTTATATATACAGGCTTCTCTCGCTTTATGAGGGGTCTGTATGTGCAAATTTGGTTTTATGCAATGACCCTTTTTATACCAAAAATTCATTATATTCAAGGTAAATTCACTCATGCAATCAGTGTGGTGGAAGCCCGTAGTCATCTGCTTTGTGTGGTGCATTGTGGGAGTGACATACACCAAAATATAGTCTCCTGTGTGGATCTATGCTCCTCGCTTATTGTCTGCAACACATGTTTCTGTAGTTGTCATCCCTATGATGGTAACATTCATCACCTCCCTGTGCTTGTGTGTACTATCTGCTGTTGGTGAGTACCAAAATTGCCTTGTAAAAGTGGTAGAAATGGGTCTGGGGGTCAGTAGAGTTGAGGTCCTGGAACGTATCCCTATTTGTTACATTGTAATGTAGGTTCCCTTTATGCGAATTCAAGTTGTGCACCATGTTCCAAGAACGCATGTACAGCATAAATTGAGGGAAACCTGTATACAGACCACCTGCCAATCATCCAGTCAGCCAATCAAGTATCCATGCACATGCTATTAGTCCTTTTCCACATATCACTCTCTCATGCACACAGCACCCAACTGCCACTCAGACAACACATTCACTTTTCCCCTCACACTTTCCAGCCAAGTGTGGGGTACTCATTGGCTATGCTCACCTACTTTAAGTAGGTCATGATCTCATTATAGGTGACAAGTTTACAAGGCCCAGAATGTTCCATCCCTGCTCTTTATTGAGCATGCTCAGACTCACGAAAAGAGCAGTTTTCTTTATCTATCTATCGATCTATCGATCTATCTATCTATCATAGTAGTTTGCCCATATATTAATTATATACAAGTAAGACCTTAGTTTCTTGTTTTTTTAAGTCAGAATGCAATATATATATATATATATATATATATATATATATATATATATGATTTTATTAATATAAAATACAAATTTATGGTCAGAACCACACCACTAAACCTGTCTTCTTTCAATATTAACTAGTTTCACTGAATGTTAACAATGGGTGTGTCTATATGTTCATTAATGCACAGTCGTTACTGCACATTAAGTTTAGTACTTGGTCAACCAAATGCTAAATCAATGTACAGTAACTTGCAGTACTGGACAGTAGCAGTAGCACATGTCTATTTCATGACGCTTACTGTTCAGTAGCATAACACTACTGTGCAGTAGAGTATTAGAGTGGGTTTTGCTACTGCACAATGTTATTAGGCTACTGCACAGTTAGCATCTCATGTAGACACACCAAGTATGACCAACATTTGAAAATGTTGACAATAGGACCAAAGGTTTTACTGCCTCGGTGATTATTTATAGAGACTCTCTCCTGAAAGTATTAAAAACTGATATTCTTACAGGAATTGATCTACTAATCTCTCTATATTGCTTCTATTGGGCTTATAACCCTAATACTTGAGCCTCAGGTACAATTATTTATGTTTCTTGACTTATCCTGGTGGGTTTATCTTTTAATCTTTTCCAGGTTTGGCAGGTTGTTTTGGTTGCCATGTTTGGGTGAACCAGAGTTGAGGTGGCCCACTCTCCCATGTGCAAGACAGGTCTTTGTTTTTGGTGGTAGATAGCTGTGATTTTTGTAGCGACCCGTTCCCACACACAACAATGGGATTGGATTTATTGCAGCTACTTACAGAGGTCATTATGTTCATGATAGATGCAATACACTACAACTCTCAAGAGGGTGTCAGAAATTAATTCAACATCGTTTTATCCGGAAACTGATACATAAGAACTGCGCCTAGATTTTTTATTAGTACTATCAATTTTCTGCCCGGAGGTTTTCTTAATCCTTGTTCATTACTTCACTTGCACCATCTTCACTCCATTACATAATCTATATTTTTTCCATGTATAGTTAACTGTCTCTTTATCAATGCGTTATGCATTAGGTAGATTTAAGTATGAACAGTACTTTAATAAACATAATTGGTTGCATCCTATTAAAACTCCTACAAAGAAACTTATCTAACAGAAAATTCTTAAAAAATTGGTTTGATTTTTTTTCCTAGATTTCTTCCACAGATATAATTTTATATAGCTCCAGTTATGCTTGTTGACAGCATACTAGCATTTTGAGTATTTAGCAAAGATTAGTAGGATTCTTTAAGCAAGTTGTACTGCCATCATTGAAAACTAAACATTGTTCCTTATATATTCTTGCATACTCCGTATTCACTCTTTAGATCTAAGTTGTTTTAAAAAACAAGAGCCAAATCCTGAAGTCCATTATTTATCATTAGCCATGAAAAATACTTAGTGGACACTGTGTAATCTCACGTGTGAATCCAAAATTATTACATTTTTCAGTGAGTAAAACCTGAGGGCAAAAAAATATAAATGAGAAATGATGAACTATATAGCGAAGCTCCAAAAGTATATCAAGTATGGAAATTTCAAAATACATATTTTTTGTTCTTACCCAAAGTTGTCTCCTGTGGCTAAAAAGACAGAATGAATAAAAATAATCCTATACTTTTGGGAAGAGGTCTGAGATAGGAACACATGGATAATGTTTCTCAATCCAGAAGGCAATCAAATGAACATTCTTTCCATCAGATTCTTACTGGGTGCATCTACAAATGCACCAGACTGCACAGTTGTTATTGCGCTGACATTTAGTGCTTGCTTAAGTACTTGCTTATGTACTTGCTTAAGTACTTGCAAGTACTTAATGACTACGCAGTAACTGCTATTACTGCACAGTCCCAGTGCCGCATGGGTCATTTCCAACACTATTGCACAGTAGCAACAAGCTACAACATAGTAGCTTGTTGCTACTACACAGAAGCATCAGCATCACGGTTAGTGCCTGCCGACATTACGTTGCTATAGCAATGAACTATGTTGCCATACCTCATCACTACAATGACATAGCATCTTGTGTAGACACCCCCACTTAAGAACAGTAAGTTTATAGGGGGATTCTTCTTTAGTGCTCTATCTATCCAAGTCATTGAAGTGATGTCCATTGACATTAAGCCCTCATTCCATCTGAGAAAATAAGACACCTACCATAGTCCAACTTCATCTCAGGTACCTACTGCAATCTTCATTTGTATAATTACAGTCTCTCTGGAAATATATATATAACCATTTTGTTTAAAGCCATTGCTCTTGCTGAATCATTAACTGTATCAAGGCCAAAAAAGCACTTACATCATGTATAGTGACAAAGGAATCAGTTATTCTGGCCTGTATGTGATGCTACATAGAAGGAGGGAGACAGGCACAAATGTAGCCTTTGTGATCAGAAGAGAGAGGATTGAGATTAGCAATTGTGCCAAGAAGGTACGAAGCAGTCAATCCCAGAGTTCTGTTATGCCCTTCAACAACTCGTTCTGCAGGCCAGAGAGACAGATTGGAGCCTGCAGGGAAAAGGGAAACTGCCCCCATAACCGGGCACCAAGAGGTGCACAGGCATTCTGCATCCCCTTAGGCAGAAAGCCACCCAGTTCTCTCCCTATGGCAGTGCACCGGTTCACTCTGCTGACCAATGAGTATGACTCTTAATTCAGCTCACCAGCTACATTAACAGAGCTTAAAGCCTTTGCATTATTAAGATGTTAGGCCAGCTTGACACCTGCTGCAAACTTGCACATCTTTGTTAAAACAACGGAGCTTTGAGGTTATATCAGCAGAGGATCTATCCTTATCATCGTTATTTATGCAACAGTTTATAACTTGTTTTCTGCACTTACCTCCTGTATTCAGGACAATTCAGTTGTATTTATATATTTGAAGCAAGGATGGATTTTGACTGAGCATTGTCAGACAGAACAGATTCTATAAAGCAGGAAAACACAGTTGTGTCTGAAAGCAATCTGCCTGGCTATGTTAAACTTTCCATATGGGATTATTACTTTGCACATGATTTCCATCCCAGTCACTCTGTAAAGCATATAAAAATGTCACCAGCAAGATGCAGTGCTTGTTGATTTTAATAAGAACAAATTACAAATTCATAATAAAGACAATTGTATGTTCCAGTTGCAGGGAAGTCATGTGAATGTCAAAGTATATGTAATGATGTTAATAAGAATGTCTATAAGGCAAGGCATAAAATACAAGATCTTCATAAGCATCAATTCATGGATTTATTTTATTTGCATCATCTGTTTTAAACAGAAGAGAAAAAATGATTAGACTGCTGTACACCTTAATGAGAGGGAACAGGAGCATAGTAGATTACAAGCTAATCAAACTGCCTTATCAGCACCATTTAGAAAAGTAAAGCAGATCAGCTTTTTTTTTAAATGATAAAAGCAGATTATGGGCAGGGGAAATGTAATTCTCAAGACGTCTCTGAATAGTAGCATCAGTCAGTAGTAGGACAAATTTATGAGTTATCGTTATTCAGTATGTACCATCAATAACATGAATTAGACACGCACAAGAATAATATGTAATATATGAATAATGTGTAATTTTCCTTTCACAATACATATGTTGTATTCATTTTTACTTACTATTTCCTATTCAGACATGAAAGATTATAGAACGGGGCATGATGATACTCTCTGGTTCATTTTTAATGTAGGAAAATGTGCCACCATTTTCCTACCATAGCAAGTTTTTTTTTCCTTTTGAATTCATGAATATCCAAATGAAGAATGTGGAATCTCAGAATAAACAATATTTTGTAATCAAATAAGTCACTCCTTTCTCAGCTATGTCATAAACTGAACAAAGATTCCATTTGGAAACCCTATAAATGCAAAGAAGCCTGATTTATGTATTTATTTTCAAGTAGGAAGGTATATAAAATGTTTTTATATTATGTTTTGGAGGGATGAAAATATAATATGAAAGGGTCCAATATCATGGGATAATATGAAAAAAAAATGTTTTCTAAAGCAATTAATGAATCAGGTTATCATCACTGTATTGTTATTAGGATTGGGTGTGGCTCAAACATATATTTTTTCAAATATTTCCATTGTTTTGACTGCGCACCTGGTATAATGTTGAAATCCTCAGAATAGACAGCCTGAATGCTGCTCCTGCATATCTATTTGTGTCATCCTACTTATACTTCCTATCTAGTCCATAGAAATTATCACTGACTTTGTTAAAAAGTTTGAGTGTGCATACACCTGCATAGTCATCTGCCTTCTTCTCAAAATGCCACTAATCCCATAAAAGAGCAGTGACTTTTTTAATGTGCAATATGTTGAGTAGGCGTGTTTTCCTGAAGTATCAGCACATTAAACAATCAGTACAGCTACAGTGCCGTTTTAAATAATTAGGATTAATTTTCTTCAGCTCTCATGGAAACAGAATGAGAATTATTTGCAGTTACCTGTACAATGCTGGCTTAGGCGTGACACACAAGTTGTTAATTTAATTGAAACAAACATGAGTTAAAGTTTTGCAAAGTCACTTATGACTTTGACTGGTCTCCGTTTTTAGATGCCCGCCTTCAGACACATAGGAAGGAAGGACATTGATTTTTAATAACTGACTAGCATCGCTACGAAAATCATACCTTTCTTTATTCATTCTGGAAGAATTTACCCAGATTGTTTTAAAGGTAGCTTTTGAGGTTTCTACAAGGCAATAACATGCCTTTTACCACAAGGCAATATAACGTGTTCAGTTACAAAGGCTGATATTTTCAAATTTGCCTAAGGAATTTATAGGTAATTGGAACTGAGTACCCACTAGACACATCTGGAAACCTCAGTGGAAGTAAATGAATTGCTAAACTTATAAATTCACCAAAACTCAACTGAAGTAAAGAAATGAAAAGCAGATATGATCCTTTTGGTCCTGCATGAATATTATATCACCCTTTTCCAGGTGAGATTTTGATTTCTTTCTTTTTTTTCTTTTTTTGGTGATAAAATTGTTTCCTTTTTTTTTTTTCCTTAAGAGATTTAAAATATTCATTCCAGGTGAAAGAAAGAGGAAGTTTGGGGGGGTTGGTTTGTTGGTTTTTTTTTTTAATTCTGACCTCTAGTCAAAGAGTGTTATTCTGGATCTCTAGTTAAGCAGTGGGATGCATGCTCTAGAGTTTAAAAGTACAGCACAGAAAGGCAAGTGAACAACAGTCCCTAAAGCAGAAACAACAACTCCTTAAAGGCTAAACAATGGTATTCAGCAGATAGAGGAGTTGGTTAAATCTCCATCTGATGTGACTACCCACAGGCAGTAACAAACAAAAACATAATCTTCACTGAAGCATAGGGAAAAAGGCTTTCTGTTCTTATAATCTTAAAGATAAGATGTGGGCAATGTTAAAACTTAGCTTTAAAGGAACAAATAACGTCACTGAGATACATAGATCGTGCCTTAATTTCACATGTGAAACTCCCCTTGTATGAGTTGGTGGCAGCAATCCTTCACGGTCGAGCATGATCACTCTCATGGGTCAAGTAGAGGTGTAGATGAGTCCGTTGATAGCTGAGAAGGCTTATCCGAGAGCCACAGACTCTCTGGCAGACACCACAGGTGGTGGATGTTGTGCAGTCCATGAAGAGGAGCTTTGAATGAGTAGCTTAATCAAGTCCAACTGACAGTTAAGTGTATGTAAATAACTAATAAATAAATGGACCACTAAAAATTGAAGAAACTATATATAAAGTAAAAAGAAGAAAGGAAAGTTTGTGTTTTTTGGGGTTTTTTTCTCATTGACTTAAACCAAAGAAGTATCTTGCCCATATACCTGGGCAACCATCAATTCTCTGGATAACAGTATGCATATAAGGGTTCTAGTTAGGGCCTGATGAATCTGCCTGTGGCTAACAAGGCCAATTTGAGAGCAACACAGCTTGTTACAAATTCCACAGATCCATGTGTTGTCTGAGATGGAGATCAAGTTTACAAGACACTGCTTTCTTCTTTCTCACCTTACATCCTTTGGATCAAAGCCACTTCATGCTGAGCCACTCCCAGCGCCAGATGTTCCTTCCAAAATGAATGGGATTCTGTGTACTCCTCCGAGCTTTCTACATTGATGCTGAATGACTTCATATTATTTTTACATATGTCATTGTACCGCCATAGAGGGTGACCTCACTTTCCATAGCCATCTCAAATATCACCCCAGCACCTGTGTGTTTGGTAGTTTGTCTTCCCACTTTATTTTCAGGTTTTTATGCAGTCTTATGTGAAAACTGTTCAGTTTCTTGATGTGCCCAACATATGTAGTCCATGTTTCTGAACCATAAAGGAGGGATGATAGCATGCAAGTCTCATAGTTTCTCAGTTTTACCTTAGTTGATAGATGGCTGTCATCCCATGCACGTTTCTGTAACAGTTCACATTCTTATCTGCTTTTCTGATTCTATTAGTTCATTCTGAAGGTCAAGATTCCTACTGATCATAAAACCAAAATAGCAAAAGCTGCCGATGACACCAAGAGTTCTGCCCTCCAGAGTGATATCAGGCATTGGTTCTTCCATACTTTGGTACATGATTGTAGTCTTCCCAAAGTGTCACCCCAAAGCTCTTGCATGACTGAAAATCTGCCCAAGAAATTTTGCAAGACAGGTTCACTGTAGGCAAACAAGGCCACATCATCTGGAAACAGGAAATCTCTCAGTACCAGCTCTTTCATCTTAATTTCTTCTTGTGATGCTGAACAAGCCTCCACCTAATCTGGTTCAAAGATAAATGGCATCATTACTGTCCTTGACTGCATGAAGGAGCAGGAATGAAAGGTAATGTTAAAGAGTATGAGGGCTAAGACACTAGGGCTGTGCAAAGCTTCGGTTGCCGATTCGATTTGGTGGAGATTTGGCCCAACTTGGCATCTGAATCTCCAAATCCAAATTGAATCAGGAGACCCTTTAATCCCTCTAAATTGGATCGCAACCCTCTGAATCAATTCAGAGAGATTTGGAGAGATATGATGATTCGGACATAGACACAGTTTTAAATGTGTTTTCTACATACCTCGAGGTACCAGGCAGCTCGTGAATGCTGAGATGGTGGGGTGGATGGGAGACTCCCCCCCACCCCCCCAGCTCAGTGACTGGTGCCTCCTGGGTCTGGGGGAGCACCTGGGGTCCTGCGGTCAATTGCTGAGCTGGTGGGCGTGGGGTGGGGGGGTCCCTTGCACACTCGGCAGTGGACCAGAAATATTTCCGGTCCACTGCCAGGTCTGCTGCTGAGCATGCAGCAGGGTCCCCCACACTCCTATTGGATACTCTGTCCACCCCACCATCACAGCATTCACGAGCCATCCCTGGTACCTCAAGGTATATAGAAAAAACATTTAAAGCTGTGCCTACGGCCAAATTGCTGATTCTCTGAATCAGCATCGTATCTTCAGATTCTGATTTGGCTGAATTGAATAAGGACAGTGATCTGAATCAGCAAATCGAATCACTGTCCCCGATTCAGGCCGAATCCGAATTGAACATGGCCCATTTTGCACACCCCTATAAGACACATCATTACATCAAAGTATGAAAATAACTGCAGTGTATAGAAACAAAGAATCAAATACCTTTGACATCAGCAATAAGGTGATATAGGGATGTGTTTTAGCCTCCGATCTCTTTAACATCTGGCCCATGCTATCAAAAATAATACCTTAAGAAGGAAATACTCATCTTTTCACAATTTGGACCTTTCACTGCTATAGTATCACATTGTATTAAGTTCTATGAAGCCAGTTACTTTTTGTTCTTTATCAGTGTCTCTTAAGGCCTAATTTTCTTAGCTTGTAGAATACTTCTGTTATGGATATTGGCAGTATTTCCAGTGGCTACATTCCTGAAAGTCTATTAATGTTAACAACATTATGCATTCTTGTACTGTACGTATCTCCACTCTTACTCTCACCACCCTAACATTCTTATCTAGAACAAGAGAGAAATCTCCTCTCAGTCATCCGGTCTTCTGGTTTGATTCTTGACATTTATGATTCTTCTTCTGTTCCAATCTGCTCTGTCACCCTTCATTTTTTTGTGTTTGTTTTGGGTTTTTTTGTTTCTCCTCAACTTAGTAAATATATGTTTGTAAAAAGAAATAGCCCCTTTTGGTTTGATTGTCTGTCTTTTTAGCTTGTGCCTGTGGATGTTTGCAGCTACTGTTCACTGGCCAGACATAGCTGACTCAGGTGTGCAGGATCTGACTGATGATGCATCCCCTACACTAAGCAGAAGCTACTCATTATAATAATCTTAATGAGTGATGTGTGTGCTGCTTGAACCAGATCTGCATTTTCTGCAGTCCTGTCAGGAAAATAAGTAGTACTGCCGATAATGATGTGAATTAACAGTGAAATTACTGTTGCAATCACAGGATGTCGCATTGGATTAGGTGGCGAGGGTCATGTTGCATTTGTTGTCCTATACATATACTGTATTTACCCCACCTTTTCATTGCTACTCCTTATAAGGATACTTTTTCAAGTGGTCTGTATCCAGTAAGGAAAGCAGTCTTGGACTGAGATTGCAGTGAATGAGAGTGAATACAGGGAAATATAATAAAAATGAGGGTTCAATTTTTATTAACCATACAGTTCAGGAACAACCAAACAGGTGTTTTCCACAAAAACAAATAGGCACAAACCTGGGTGCAAAGGGTATTCGACATTCAGGAAGAAGCAGTGTACACAGTCTTTCTTTGGAAGGGAGTTCCTCAAACTTACCCAATGGATCACACTGCAACCTATGGAGGTACCACACCGATACGAGTGGGCTACTAACCTTTCTTCTTTATGAGTCTGAATGCAGAAGAGTGGTGCCCTTCCTCACACCACCTAGGGCATCACAGGTATCTGGTCTGCATTCCCCAGGTCCTGCTGATGTCCAGCCAAATAATCTTCTTATTCCTCCAGGCTCATTTGCTTTCTTTTCATACATGTGGTCCATTAGCCTCATTCAAAGGGAGTTCACCTCATCTACTGCTCACTTCAGCCTGTATTGACTGGATTATTACTCCTAATATATTGCCTAGTGACTGGTTTGGAAAAAGTTCTACTGTTGATACCAGAGACTATATTGAATATTCTCTCACCTAAAAAAGTAAAGGCCTGGGTTTACACAGCAGAAGGGACTAAGAACCGTGATATAAATATTCTGTTTAATGACTGACTGTGATATACATGTTTATGCAAAGGCTGTTTGTCCCACAGTCTCAATCACAAAATAAATTAAAAGACGTAACACAAATTTACTACTTTCTAATTGAAAATAGTAACAATTAGAGCTGAGATATGAATATGGGCCTAAACTGTCATTCTCTTACAGTAGCATTATACTAGTGGTTATGTGCTTTATATAAGTATAATGAACTGCTGGAGAAGAATCATTCTTGGGATTTTCTCAGGGCCTTGTTAGACCTTACACTGTAAAGATGAACAAATGTTAATAGGTTTAGTGTTGTTCAGCTTACTGGGACAGTTACATGGTAAAGCAATAAATCTTCTCTGACTCCTTCACCTGCACAGCTGTGACTTGTCACTAGAGGCTTGGTGAGCAGGGGCAGGACTAGAAGCAGGAGTGTCTTGCTAGGGCTGTGTGAAGCTTTGGGCACTAATTCAATTTGGCAGCGATTCAGCCCAATTTGGTGGACGAATCTCCAAATCTGAATCGAATCAGGAGACCCTTTAATCTCTCCAAATCGGATCAGAACCCGCTGAATCGATTCAGAAAGATTAGGAAATGTTCAATGATTCGGACGTGGACACAGCTCTAAAAGTTTTTTCTACATACCTCAAGGAACCAGGCGGTTCATGAATGCTGAGATGGTGGGGTGGATGGAGCGTCTCACGGGAGTGTTGGGGGGGGGGGGTCCCCAGTACACTCGGCAGCAGACCCGGAAGTGGACCAGAAGCACTTCCAGGTCCTCTGGGGAGCATGTTGTGCTCCCCCCCTGCTCCCCCTAGCTAAGTGACTGGTGCCTCCTGGGTCTGGAGGGGCACCTGGGGTTCTCCCATGGCCAATCGCTGAAGTGGGGGGACACAGGGGGACCTCCCTGCATGCTTGGTGGTGGACTCAGAAGTGGATCTGAAGTAGTTCTGGTCCACTTCTGGGTTTGCCACCAAGCAGAATGGGGGGGGGGTCCCCATGCTCCTGTGGGATGCTCCACCTGCCCCGGTATTGCAGCATTCATGAGCTGTGCCTGGTACCTCAAGATATGTAGAAAAAACATTTAAAGTTGTGTCCATGGCTGAATTGCTGATTCTCTGAATCATCATCCAATCTTCAGATTCGGATTCAGCCAAACCAAATCAGGACAGTGATTCGAGTCAATGAATTGAATCAGTGTCCCTGATTCAGTCTGAATCCAAATCCAAAACAGATACAGCCCATTCCGCACACCTCTACTGAGCTGAAGGAGCGCCCAGCCAGCCAGCAGCGCCACCAGAAGGGTGTGGGGCAGCAGGCACTGCCTGAGTTCCAGAGAGAAAAGGATTTATCCCCTTGTAGCTTAGAGTATTCTGGGATACTGGAGGACTTCAGCTTGAGCAGAATAGCTGTGGGAAGTAACCACATAATAATGAAACAGGAACAAAATTAGGGAGTTATAAAAAATAGGTGCTAATATGCAGCCAGTCAAGGGGTTAAGAGCTCCAGAAGCTGCCTAAACTTACTGTGTAACCAGGCCCTCAGGTGATAGCTAGGGGTGCCAAACCTTTTAAGACTTGAGACACCCTTTGTTGGACTCAAGGCATC
This sequence comes from Alligator mississippiensis, assembly GCF_030867095.1. NCBI lineage: Eukaryota > Metazoa > Chordata > Crocodylia > Alligatoridae > Alligator > Alligator mississippiensis. The sequence continues at coordinate 64,533,490 of NC_081833.1, read as the reverse complement.
CCTCAAAAAATGCCAGATTAGTTATCACCTGGGGTTCTTTTTTGACTACACAAAAATAATAGAGCCATTCTTATTTTGTAAAAAACTCAGAAAGCCCACCAACAGGGCAGAAGGTTTTGACACTGTGAATTCCTATTTGAAATAGTTGGGTTTCTCCTGTGACTCATGTTTGTACACCTAATAGTGGTAACATGGTGTTGCCACCCACAGGAGCCACAGCACCTTGACTGAGAATCACTGCTCTAGGTATTACAAGTGAAATTGTGGCAGCAGGAGTCTCAATTAATTGAGCTGAATTAAGAAACATTGTTTTGGCATGGGGGCCAATTGGGTAAGTCCTGAGCTAATTTATGTCACAAAGCAGCATGTTTATTGCTGCTTACTGTGTTCTGTTTGTTAATTAGTATACTATTAGTTAATTAGTATACTAGAAACTGACCTCTTAATTTCATTTCTCTGTTTTAAAGCTGCTTAATAGACACTTCATTGCTACCGGTCATATCTGTACTGGGAGCAAACGGTTGCCTAAAATTAACTTCTCCTTTCTTACTTATTTTTCTTTTCTAAAACTTAATGGTCTTACTTGGATATTGAGGGGAGCGGTACTGGATTTGTACTGTTAATGTAAGTTTGATTGACCTTTATTATCCACCTCACTGCCTGGATTCAATTCCTTTGTGAGTTGTGTTATCATTCACTGAACGCATGTACAATTATATTCTATTTGCTGAAAATTCAACCCACAAAGAATGCTTTGCCATGGATTCCAGTCTTCAATAGGAATCTTACATTTTTTATGCCAGCCCTGAGAATTGCAAATCTCTGATTATGGGATTACTTCCTCTGCAATTGGGAGTTTCTTGTGTCAGAATATTTTTGGTTTCTCTTGTTGCTTTGTTTCTATTCTCTTCCTCTGTTAATATTTCCCCCTTTTGAATTTCTCATATTGGGTTTACTGCACAAAGAACTTATGAATGGGAGAGACATTCATTCATTTCATTTAGCAGCATGCATTCAGGCTTTGCAGCTCCTCATGTCCTTTGTAAGGAGAGATTCATTTTTTTTCTCTTGTGAAAGAGGAATTAATTCCTAAATTTATGATTTTTAAGCATTTGTTGTTTGAGAGCTTAAGCACATAAAACAGTTGTTGTGCAAGCTGAGCACATCTGGCTGCATCTCTTTCTTTGGTCTCCAGAAAAGAGCTTCTTGTTTATAAAGCTCTTCCTGTCTTGTTTAGAGACACAACAAAGGACTAGGCAGGATTTCATCTTTCAGCATCAAAAACTATTGTGCTTTTTAATAGTCTTATATCCTTATCTTAAGCTTAAATAAAAACAAGTTATGTGCTCTGGGAATCAGTGGGAAGGTCTGATAGGGTAAGGAAATGAGAATTGGATAGGTGAATTCTCTCACAAGCCTTGCCACTATCATGCTGGTTACCCTTAATCCATAAATACATCAGTTGACATTGTTTGATATTTGTATAAATAAGGGTATGGTTCTCTGACATACTCTGATGAAAGGTACAACAGGCTATGGCAAGATTTACCATGCCTTACTACTGCAATAGGAGGGAAGGCACCTAAATTAGAAATGGTGTAGCTACATGTTTGCAAAATCTGTGGCAGGAAAACGAACCGCCTTGTCAATAGAATTATAGTGCTTCCAGGTAAGTTAGCATTCCTCCTAATCAGGTCAAGCAGAATGCCACCCCCAACCCAACTTCTTTGGCCTGCCATAGCACAGACTCGGGGGCGGGGGGGGAGGGGGGGGCTGCATTCTGGCACTGCTCTAAGTTGGCACTTGGGGTGGGTGCCCTACTCGCCCCCCCACCCCCATTAGTTATGCTACTGGAGATCAGTGACTTCTTTTCTTCACTGTCTTCAGTGTGGTTTCAATCAGGACTCTAACCTTTGTGTATCCCAGTCTTTACATTCAATAAAATCAACTTATTAAAACAGATTTATATTATCATACATTCACTTCCATCTTATACTGACAATCTGCTGAGGGAAAATATAGCAGAGCATCAAGCCTCTCTACATGAGATATGTGCTATTGTGTTTGCAGCATTCATGATCAATCTGCTGTAAATGTCACACACTAATTACTTTATTTAATATAGGTTGGAAGGAGAATAGATGTTAGACAAAAACAGAGATGGTCCAGACAACAGCGAAGAAGCTTTTCCTTTTCACTGTTCCTGTTTCATTTTCTCCCCTTTTCAAGTATCTGTAGTTTTTCCTTCATTGCATTTGTGGTCAGGAATTCTGATGAGCTAATACTTGATTATTTCAGGAACCAAACACTATATCTGATTTTTTTTTTCCCCTACAGGTAATTTATAGGTTGAATAAACTGAAATATCAAGTAATCTTTGCTACTTATGAAGGCAGCTCATCTCAATATTCTATTTAGTTATAGGGCTATTAGAATAAACCTGTCCAAGTGAAATTTTCTGGTGGAGCAGCAATAAATTAAATATTTTAAAATGCTCTCCTAAACGCAAGTTGTAACTAACAGTCCTCAGACTCCTTTCTGAGAATCGACATATAGATACACTTCAAGTATCGTCATTTAAATATGAATATATTTCGTAAAGGGAAGATTTTAAAATTAAATCATACGTAGAAAAAAAAATAGTATGCAGCAGACCTGAAAGATTTAAAATTGTAATAGTGACCTCTAGTGACTACAAAACTAATTAAGTCTTTTCAATAAAAACTTAATTTTCCTATAAACCTTATCCTTTATCATTTTTAAATATATTATTCTATGTGCATGTCCACACACACACACACACACACACACACGAACGTTTCTAGCCCCGCAGTGGAATTCATGGTGATCACTTATATCTAGTTGAATATTCACTACTTCTTAATAAAACTTGAGCCTATTTAAATACCTGTGTTCTAGCCTAGAAAATAGATTAAACATTATGCTCATCTGAACTTGTGTTTCCTTCCTGACAGTTATGTTTATAATATAAGATGAGGTTATCTAGTATATTTGGATTCAAAACCTAAAATGTCCTGCCTTCTTGTCTTTATTGCCTAGAAAATATAAAACTAATGGTTTTAGCTATATACCCTGTGATCCCCTACAAACCTTATTCTTCAAGTGTCCTTTTCTTGAAGAATTTTCATTCAGTTGTAACATTTGATCACCTCATGAAACTTTAGTTAATGGTGAAGAATGTACTGAAAAGCACAACATGCTGACCTTCGGTGTGGTCTTATTGTAAGATATTTTCATAACTATGTTAGAGCCAAATTCTGCTCTGAAATACGCAGACCTACTGATTGGATTATATACTGTTATGGGCATAATGGACACATTGGGTGCCTGTGCACAAGCACAGAGGCTGCTCCAATGTGCTATAATTACAGCGCGTCAAAGCAGAAATTGATTAATCAAGTCTGCTGGAGCATGGTAATTACTGCTCTTCAGCCAGCCTCTGTATCTTGTATATCAACATCCTCATGCTTCAAAATGGTGGTGGGGGTGCTTGAACGAAAGCTCATCAAAGAAGCTTTAGTTCAAGTGCCCATGCTGCCACTTTGAAGTGCAGGGACAGATAGACAGGATGCCGTCATGCTTTAATTAGAATGGCTCTCAGAGCCACTCTAATTAAAGCACCACCCCCCACCCTGAGAACATGTGTAAAAGTGCCCACCTTGCATTTCACACTCAAAAGTTAGATGCACTCTCAGTTTACTCCCATTACAGATATGCATTATCAACAGTCTTTAATTACATGATCAGATATTATTTTTCCATGATCCTTTCGTCTCATTCAATGCTCAGAGTAAAGGGCAGTCATCAAATGGGTAGTTACTCAATATTTCTTTTTAGCTTCATCATTATTTATGCAACCACCAGCCTTATTTACCAAATCATTCAAACCATGCATCAAATACAAACATATTAATTTCCTCCTGAACATTCCTATAGTGTTGCCAGCATGGTATCTTTGCAACACTCCTGTGACTGGAGGTGCCATAGTAACATTGCCAACCCCAAAAGCACTTTGGGGTTGAGCCTCAGGGTTATCAGTGCAGATGGTTATCATTTGTTTCAGGAGAACTTAAGTCTGAACCCAGCTACCAGTGTAGACGCAGCTTTAGATTCCAGATTTTGAACACATGGCATTTCCAGAAAGTATGTAATTTCTGCTGGACTGAATCTGTCATCCCCAGGGTATTTAGATTTGAGGTGGACACAAATATTGGACTTGGAGGCTAATTCCACATGTGAGAGGAAAAAGAAGAAATGCAGTTCTATGGCAGGATGACTTTTTTTTTAAATGTATTTTTATTTAAATCTTTTAGCTGTTTGTAGCAATCCAACAATATCGTGCTGTAACAGGGAACCAAAACCCATGCAGAAGGAGAGCAGAGTGGAGCAAACCCCTTCCTGCAGCCAAACTTTTGGGACTTGCAGGGGAAAGAGGATGCAACAGACAGCTCAAAAACACTTAAGACTGGAGGCCAGGAGTGGTGAAGGAGCCAGGAAAGGCTGCAAAGCAGGGAAAGGCATGTAGTCCATTAAGCTAAGTAGGGACACCTGGTCAGCTCCCTTTCACTCAAGGCAGTGGTCATATGCCAAACAAAGGCAGGGTTTAGGAATATAAGCCCAGGCCATGACCTGAAAGAGAGAAAGGTTTTAGCCTACAGATGGTGCACATAGGAGTGAGAGGAAATCCCAGGAGCTGGGGAAGGGATCCTCAGTAGATCCAAACTCTGGTAACCCTTACTGTAACTCTGGGGTTGAGGAAGGGTTTGGGGGGGGGGGGTTGGAAGTAGCTTGCAATAAGGTGATTAACCCTTTCCCCTGATTCTTTGATTTGTAATTAAGTCAAAAGACTGAAGGATGGGGAGTGGCTTAGGGGTGTAGAAGACCACAATCAGGGTACCTGAGAAGAACCATCCACTGCTGGGCTGAGACTCAGACAGTTAGGACCCAAAATAGTGGACCTGAGCTGAGAGGTCTCAGCTAGACGAAAGGGGGCTGGAGTCAAAAAGGCTGAAGCCTGAACGAGGGTTGGGGCCTGAGGGGCCTGGTACTGATTTTGTGGGAAGGGGGAAGACGGAGAGGGAAAGAGGGAGTGAGGCAGGAGAGGGAAAGGGAGGACATCAGTGAGGCATAGGAGAAAGCAAGATGGCCATGATAGTAGCCCAAAGGCACCAAGACAAAAACTATCCCAGTCTCAAGGGCACTCTCTCTTTGAACACATTCTGATTTAACATCAAGTCTTGGCATGCAAGAAGCAGGAGGTGGGGTAGGCTGGGGAACATAGGAAGAGACGGGGATCAAAGCCCTGACCTGTTACAGGCACATTAAAATAAATCTCATTAATGCAGATGAAGGGAGAGTTTCGGCCATAAGTTTGTGATAAATGTATTACATGGTTAACATTTCAATATATATGCAGGTGCACAGTGTAGACACCCTTTACTTCAGTATATTTATAGATAATATTTACTGGCATCTTTGATTGTTGTATTTTTTTTATCCAGAAACTGATCATAATTCATTCAGAATACCCATATACTAGTATTTCTCAGCTGAATATGAGCCAGCAGTGTGCCCTTGTTGCAAAGAAGGCTAATGGCGTACTGGACTGCATTAGTAGGAGTGCTGCCAGCAGATCTAAGGAAGTTATTATTCCCCTCTATTTAGCAAATGTGAGGTCACATCTGGAGTACTGTGTCCAGTTTTGGGCCCCCCACTACAGAAAGGATGTGGACAAATTAAAGGGAGTCCAGCGGAGGGCAACAAAAATGGTTTGAGGGCTGGGACACATGATTTATGAGGAGAAGCTGAAGGAACTGGGCTTATATAGTCTGGAGAAGAGAAAGACTGAGAGGGGGTTTAATAGCAGCCTTCAACTGCCTGAAGAGTGGTTCCAAAAAGATGGAGCTGGACTGTTCTCAGTGGTGGCAGATGCCAGAACAAGGAGCAATGGTCTCAAGTTGAAGCAAGGAGAGTTTAGGTTAGACATTAGGAAAGAAACTCTCTCAAAAGGAGGGTACAGGTTGAAACACTGGAACAGGTTACCCAGAGTGGTTGTGGAATCTCCATCCTTGCAGATTTTTAAGACCCAGCTAGAGAAAGTCTTGACTGGGATGATCTAGTTGGGGCTGATCCTGCTTTGACTAGGGGATTGGACTAGATGACCTCCTAAGGTCTCTTCCAACCCTAATGTTCTATGATTTTATGAAGAGTTATTTCACTATTCTCATAGGAGATATAAACCCTTAGTACTAGAAAAATAGTAAAAGCAAAAAGTTTAACTCTTTTTATTCAATTATTAAACATGGCCAACTATTCCTTGACCTTATGCACAATTACAGTATCTGTAGGCAAGGAGCTACTGTCTGTGATAAAGATACATTCTTCTATCTAAACTGTGCATGTATCATCTTTTAAGCTTTGAATCCTCAGGAGTCTGTTCAGTGGCTTTCACGCCTTAGTGGCTTTTTGAGTCTTAGAACCTTTGCTTGAGTCTGAACTGTTTGCCTTAAAGTTCTTAAATGAAAGATTGACTTTTTTGGGTTATTATAGGTCAGCTGTTAATTATTAAGCACAGAGCGCTTTATAATCAAATCTGATGAGATTTTGAGGTTTCCAGAGATACTCTATGAACTCTCTCGGTTCAGAAAAGCAGACCATTTGTGGCTTCAGCAGAAGAGACAATTTTTAAGTTTTATTTTTTATTTATTTTAAAAGGATCAATAGAGTAATTCATGCAAAAGCTACAAGATGGATACACCAAAGATGAAACAAAACATTGCAAAGTATTACAAGACATACAATGACTTGCTTTAATAATCTGCCTTAAAGAAAGACAGGTCTACTGGAAACAGAAGGGCTTAATCTTGCTAATTCAGAAGTATGACTATAAGCATTACTGAAGGGAAAAAAAGCCAAATTAAAGGGACAGGAGAAAGAAAGAGACCCAAATCCTTGTTAAACCTGTTCTCAATTAGAGATCTTTTTAAAAAGTTAACTAGTTGAAGGAGGATAGTGTCTTGCTGACATTATCTGAAAAACATTTTGAGGTTTTTTCCTGCAATTTGAAGAATATACTCGGAATTATTTGTTTTAATACAGCCCTTGATTTTTCAAGAATTGCTTATTATTAGGACTTTGAAAATAATTGATCTTTTCTGATCAGCTGGTGAAATAACAATTTTTTCCCCTTATTTTTTTTTTCTGCAGAAAGAAAAAACAAACAAAAAATAATGTCAGTTAAAGAAACATTTGATTCAATACACAATGAAATGTTTTGTTTCAATTTTTAACATATTTTTAAATTCATAAAACGTCAGAACAGAAAATTGAAGTGTTTTGTTTAGAAAATTATTAATTTAAATGGTTCTCATTTTTCAGGGGGTTTTTTTTTCAGTTAGCTTGTCATAAATAATGCAACCAATATTTTCACAGCTAAACCAAATATTCATTAAAAATATTTCCACCCAACTCTAACCAATATATGAAAGACAGTGGGCCAGAACTTGGTTAAAACTTCTCATTTAGTTCCACTATTTCAATGAAACAATAATGTTACATCTGCTGAGAACATTGTTATCTAATACAGTGGATTCCACTTTACAGAATTGCTGCTTAATAGAATCAGCCACTTATTTGAACCAATATGGGAAAACCAAAACCATTGGTATATTATTACATGTAAAAATTGCTCGCATATTAGAATCACAATTTTCAGTTTTGGGAATCATTTTACTGAAGAAGCCCAGGGATTTTGCAGTTTTGCGAGGAGCCCTCTGCAGGCTGGCAGAGTTCCAGCCTGCAGGAGGTTGGGAGGGAGGGGGAGGAGGGTGGTCCTGTATGTGCATACAGCCCCAGGCAGCCTGCAGTGCAGCTCCTGCAGGTAAGTGAGGGGCGGGGAGGGGGGGTGTAATTGAGAAACCGTAGGAAGGGAAGGAGGGAGGCAGACAGGGCTGGGGCCCCAGTGGGGAGTGGGATGGGACTGCAGTCATGGTAGCTCTGAGGGCATGCAACCCCACACCATTGCCTACACCCCCCCCCCCATACACACACTGCACAGATTTAGGGGGCACAGATTTAGGGGTCCCCCCCAACCCCTCTGGGAGTGCATGACACACCATGCCAGGGATTTGGCCCCACCCCCTCGTTCCCAACCCTACAGCAGGCAGCAGCAGGTGGGCAGCTGGGCTCCACTCCACTACAGTAGCCACCACCTCCTGCTAGGGGAATGGAGCTGTGGACCTGGGTCCCTGGCCCCATATCCTGGCAGCTGGAGGCCCCTGATGGCAGGGCTGGGGGGTCAGGGAGAGGTGGGGTGGGAGGGGCAAGGGGCACCAACAGGGCTGGGGGAGTCTGTGGGAGGGGAGTGAGAGGTACAAGTAAGGCCAGGGGGCATTGGGGGAGGAGTGAGTATCTGTGTTCTTAAAAAAAACAGGTCTCCTTTCAATGGAATCAGCCAGTTTATAGAATCAAATCACCATTTCCCAAAGTGATTCCAGTAAGAGGAATCCACTGCATGTGGGAAGCATTGGGGCATGGAGAACCAGATAGTTACCTTGCTTTAATGGGATGGTGGACTTACTACTTGTATGCTTGTGGGAATCAGCTATTCTGTTGTAACCATTTCATCTTTTCCTTCCTATCCTGCAGTAAGATAAACTAAACCACTAGGATTTACTCATCAGTGAAATAGGTGGTAAATTATTGGACCTTAGTTTCTACATGCCATGGGTTAGAGCAAGTTGCCAAAACTGTTACAGTAGATTCATTTGAATCATAGAAAATCTTCCCCTTTTAATCCATATAATTGTTTTGTGAGTATAATTTATTGCTCCTTGCCCAATGTAAAAAAAAGTTTTGCAGGAATCCTTAAGGGCTGAATTTTATAGATGTTCACTGAAGGGCCTTTAAATCTATAATAAATGTACAATATGGCCCGTGACTTCACCCTTTTCTTCTGCAACCCCTTCTACCCTTTGCCCTGGGATACAAAATTCAGATCATGCTAGTGTCTATTAGGACAGAAGTTTTGGTATATTTATTAGTAGATCTTGTAGATTTATGTCATGGATGAAGTTAGTCCAGAATATTGGGTCAGTCACGCATAAGAAGAGATGGTTATTTGATATAATGTTTTAGTTAAGGATTATTCTAAAGGTGCATTCTCTTCTGACCACATGATAAAATGATTTACATCATGCCCTTTGAGGTTGTGCAATAGAACTTACTATCATTGCAAAGCTTTTTATTTTTTTTTTAAGAGAATTATAGTGATTTATAGAGAATTATAGACATTTGCAGAGATTCTTTTACAGCTCTAGGTAAATCATACCTTTCACCTATAATTTGTGTCTATTGAATAATTATGGCTACTCCATGTGGCACCCAATGACTAGGGAGACAACGATTCAATTGCTTATGGGTCCTGGTACTCATTAGCCAGAGCAAGCAGGGAGCAAACACCAGCACACATTGCTTACAAAAGCTTTTTTCAAAATGGAGACCACTTCGGGCAAGCTCCCTTACAGACACAATCTGTGAACACAGGGAGCGGCCACAAACAATAGTTCTTTCCACATTTATACACTTTGGTTCATGTTTATTAACATTTACGCCCCCTTCATTCCTTCTTCTGTTCCACCCATTTCTCCTCCCATTTCAAGTTCCACCTCTGTTTATTTTTTACTTCATTAGCATGGCATTTTTTTTCATTTTACTCATTCTACATACCTTTTTGCTATGAGTACATGTCCAAGGCAATGAACTTACTTCTTCAGTCAATGGGTGGACTTTGACCAAAACCTGGAAGCTTCTTCACCAATCATCATTCACCTTTTTGCATATGTTCATCACAGATTCTGTTACCAATTACATGTTGTTTTTCACATCCCAGTCTGTGTTTTCAGTCCCAATCTCTACCATCTTCCACATTCCTAAGGCTTCACCTCATTAACAGCACACGGAGTCACACAGACTTACTTGAAAATGGTTTACACAGTTAAGATGGTTACTTAGCATAAACAAATGGCTGGCTTAACATAAGCATTCATAAGCAAAATTTGCTTGCCAAAGCATCTTGCAATATTACTTTTAATATATTATTCTGCCTTGTGGTCAGCAGCTCTGCTAGGCCACAGGTCATGCCTTTATTCAGCTGCAAATCCAGTGCTCCCCAACTTCCAAATACAGTCATCTTAAAGCTACATATTCAAAGAGTGCATCTTCCAGTTTGGCACATATATGAAATGAGCATGATTTCAGACATGCACATTTCATCTTGCATATCACTAGTTCTAAACATTTTTTTTGAAAGTCCTACCTATAGCTTACAAAAACCACAGAATATGCAATATTATAAGATGTAGAGAAGTCTTCTAATATGCAGCATGACCTCAACTTCTCAAAGACAGTAACTTTTTTTTTTTATATCACTCCTTTTTTTTTTCCCAATGTCTCACTTAGCTTGCTTTGGGTGAAGAGGATTTATATATAATCCTATCTTTGCTACCAGGAAATACCAGGAGAGTATTTCCTAAAATCATGTTCGGGTGGAAGCGGGGGAAATAAGATGAAAGAATGAAGAAATGCAGTAATTAAAATGAAGTTTCTATAATGAAATAATAGTATCCGTGACAAAACTTAATATAAAATGTTAGCAAAAGTTTTATTGACAAAACAGATATTAGCTGGCATTTAGCTACCAGATTTTATGCATAGCTGTAACTTTTTTGCTGCCTAAAAGCCATCAAAGATATAGCACAAACCATTAAAGTGTATTAAGGAAATGGAGTTGCAATTATCTAAATTACAGAAACAAAGCAAGTTTAAAGCTTCTGCCGCCTGTGAATTTTATAAAGTAGAGTTTTTACGTATATGTTCCTATAAACTATTAGCGGGTGTTGATGCTGATAATGTCCCCACTCCTTGCATACCAGAAAAATTCTCTGAATGTTACTAGAAGTTCTGAAAGTGCAAGGAAGAGTGGGTTGGGCCAAGATATGGGTGGGATCTCAGTTGCTCAGATAAAAAGTTGTATGATATTTCAATCTCAACATTGATTGAATTTACTCCCATTAAACATGGTGATCTTAATATTAATTCCTTGTCCCTGTAGCAGGTTTGTAGCCACTGGGGAGGCCATGATACCCTCTGGTGGCTCTGCACTCCCAGCCTGGCTCTGTGTATAATGCAGCCCTCCTTTGTTCAGTTGCCCACCATGCCTTGATCTTACTAGGGAGAGTGTAAGAGAGGCTTTCCTGGGCTGTTAGAGAGAGTCTATTAGGTCCTTCTCAGCTTGCCTATGCTCTTGCAGGGTACTTGTAGCCTTAAGGGAAGATTGAGTGGCTCCATTCCTCCCCTACATCATGTCCCAAGCCTGGCAGGTGTTTCTCTCACTGATCTTACCTGCTTACACTCTTGGCACCCTTTGGGCCCTTGGATATCTAGGTTCATTACTCAGCTTCCTCCTGAACTCTCAGACCCCTCGTCCCACACATAGCCCCTTCTCTGAGCTCTCAGACCTCTGGTCCCACATGCAGCCCCTCACTGGGCCTGTGAGCCCGTGGTCCGGATATCAGCTCCCCCCCCCCCAACCGACCCAGCTTGAGGGCTTTCTAATCTGGTTCAGCCCTTCCCTAGGCATGTGGACCATCTGGCCTGGGGGCCAGTATTTTCCTTCTACATCAGGGCTCAAGGCTAAGCTCAAGGCTAAACTACCAGTGTCACTCAAATAAACAAGAAGCATCCCAGCCCTCTGGCAATCACCTTAAACCCTCTAGGGGTTTAACAAAAAACAAAGGCCCTTGCATATAAAACACAGTTTTTCTCTGCCCAGGGGATTTTCCTCTGTTCCCAGGCCTGCAGAGTTGTTTAGATAAATACAAGTCCCTTTAGGAGCTCCTCACTTTATGGCTGCCAGGAGAAAGTGCCGGACTGGTTCAGGCCCTGGGCTTATTTAGCTCTAGCCCGAGCCCTCTTCCAGTCAAGTGAGTCTCTCATTTGCCCCCTTTGCCACCTCAGGCTACTTGCTCCCATACAGGAGCAGGCACACCCCAGTGCCCTGCTAAAGTCCCCCACCAAATTTCTAGTAACCGGCTTTCTAGGGTACAACCTAAAGGTAGAATTTGATGTCAAATTCTTACCAGCTTATTAGTACACTAATCTAACACATCAGGAATATGGCATAATACATAAGTTACAGAGCTGTACATCAGTGGCATAACTAGGGCAGGTAACTGGGAAAGTCACCCTGTGCAGCAACTTGGGGTTGGGGATAGACAGAAAAAGATTGGTGCTGCCACAGCCATACAACTGTGGCAGCAGAATACAGCAGCTGGAAGCTATCACCACCCCCATATATCACAGCTGCCTTGGGCATGTAGCTGTGTTGTTATGCCTCTGCTCTATACGGTTTGGCAGATTGTGGGCATGTCTACACATGCAATTAATGTGAAGCAATAAACACCCAGGTGCACTGTTTGAAATGTGTATCCGGAACCACAGCACATTGAGTTGGGTTGAAGCAGCTGCAGCTGGCAGGGGGCCCAAGGGATCATCCTGCCAGCCCAAGGTTGCTTCCCCCCCACCCCCCCTCAGCTCAATGTGTTGCAGAAGTGCTAGCTGGAGCATAAGGGTGCTTCATTGTAGGGCTAGGCAGTGGGCAGCCCCCACACCAAAGCACCCTTATGCCCCAGCCAGCCACATTTATCATCTACACATGCATTGCTATGCATGGAAGAAAAACTCCACAGTGGAATAGTACTTGTATTTACAAGTACAACCCAGTTGTGGAGTTTAGTAGTTTCCTGCGGCCTAATAGGGCCATGTGTGTAAACACCAAAATGTTTACTTACTGCAACTCCACAATAAAGATGTCATGTAGATGTGCCCTCTGTCTTCTCTTTTCTGGGGGTGGAATGCAAAAGAAGAGAGGCATTTTGGGGGAGGAGGGGGAAGAAAGGTTAAATAAAGTAGTGCATCTGGCAGGTTTGTGGCCCTTGACTGCTATAGATTCTAACTTTCTGGAGAATTCAGGTGGATGAGGCTATGAACTAACAGATATACTTGTTCATAAATCACTTCCTAATGACAGATGCCAGATCTTCATTCTTAAGACTAGATCAGTGGTTAAAAAAAGATCCCTTTGAATCCTTCCTCCTTCCTGCCTTTAATCCATACAACACCCATTCTAGTTGCTTAGAAGCAGCTCCAAGGTCAGGACTTGGAGGAAAAGAAAGAGGCAATGCAATGGTATTAAAAATCTGCTTTGCCTCTCATGATTATTCGTTTGTGTCTGTGAGGTGTTAAGAGAGATCCAGATCTGAAGTTTATACTTTCTTATCCAAATGTCAAGATCTGTGTCAACAGCCCTGCTAAGAAGCTGACATTTTTACTCTGTGCTTGATGACAAATGATCCAGACATTCAACAATAGTACCAGGGTACCACAGCCATGCTACCTTTGTTCAAATATGAGTGCTAGATTACATTCATTTGGTCATTGTCTCAAACAGCTGATAAAGTACTGAAGCTGGAAAATGTTAATATAGTAGCTTGACATTTTCCTTTTTTCCCCCCTTTTTTTTTTCTATTCCACTTGTATCGAAAGCAATTTCATGAGTTTAAATTAAGGGAAATATACTGTATGTACATGATTCAACAGATTAATCACTGCCACTTCAGCTCCTGGACTAAATAAATGCCTTTCCCCCTTCCCCAACCCACCCACCTTTTAAGGTTAACCTTTTTGTGTCAGTGAGTTAAATTCTACAAAAATATACATCTACTTAGGTAGGAACTGCCTTGCAAAATTAGGTCATCCCACAAAATACCTTTGTTTCTGTCTTTTGTATATTTCTGCATGAATTACCTGGCAAGCAGATTAATGCTTAATATGAGTACTTTCTAAAATTCAGCCTGGGTTGGTTACCAATTAATTTATATTGCAGTAGTGTAAGTGTCTTATTTAATCAAGAACATGCTTATTTGATACTTATTGGTCTTCCTTCTCAGTGTATGTTGAGTTAAAAGATGAACATGTGCATAGATTTTATGTATAAATAGTATCAGTGTCAATAATTTAACTCATTATTTTTTAAACTGTACATTATGTTTTTGTTGCCTGCTTGAACAGTGATATTACAGCCCACAAGAATTTAAGTTGTACTTGTAACAGGCCTGTACTTAATTTTTAAATAAGTTTCATTTTCAGGGTTACGATTCCAAGTGTTATGTGCTGAAGAACTGGCTGTTTTCCCACATACGGTCTTCTTAATTAGAAGCTATAAAGGATATAAAGGGGGGAGGAAAGATAAAGAAACTCATAAATGACCAGCCAAGATCACCAAAGACCAAAGGACAGTGCTCGTAATATGTCTGAAGCCATCTATATTAAATGTCATGGAAGTGATAAATGGTGTCTAGGTACTGAGATAGATAGATAGCTTTTCTGTTTTTGGAGCACTGAATGTCACAAACTTTATAAGAAAATAGATAAACTGAAGATTATGCTACTGAGAAGCAAAAAAAGCAATGACAGCCTCATAGTAATTAAAAGAAAACTCAGAGATGGATCTCTTTTAGAACTGGGATTGGCTTCTTAACCAGGGCAATATGCATGTTTAATTGAGTGTAGAAACCAGCTGAGCTATTTTTGCCTTAAAAGCCTCAGCTGAATGAGTTATTTTTCTACTTAAAGCAGTGTGATGGATCTTTTAGATGTTTTCTGGGCTAGTTGCAACAAGCCCCACTTTTTTTTTTTCATCTAAGGCAAACTCAGGTCACCCCAGTTTCCCAGGAAAAGCAATTTATGCTTCCAAGAGACTAGAAGGAGCTGTACTGTATCTTGGTCTCCCCTAACAATGGTATTCCTGAGAAAAAGATGGATGATGGTTTCTGTCCCCAGATGGATTAGTCGGAGGGGAAACAGCTAAACCTCTTAGTATCTGAGATCACTGATGCTCAAACTTTCAGCCCTGTGGGCCAGATGAGGGACACAGGGCCAAAGGCTATATCCCTCTTTGGTTCAGTGTCTGCACACCTGTTTCAGTCCCTGCACCACCCTGGGTCAGTCCTGTATGCCCAGATGGGTCCTGCACTACCCCTGCCAGACCCTGCACACCCAGATTGGGCCCTACATGCTGGGATCTGGCCCTATGTCACCCCAGGCCCAAATACCTGATCTAGAGTGCTGGGCTGCCTGGCCGACTGGGCTCCCCGCACATCTGGAAATTTGGCAGGAGGGGAATGGCAATTAACATTGCATTGCTTCCTCACTGCCCATTTTTTTCAAAGCCCAGAGAGCTGGATGACAGCCCCATGGGCTGGATCTGTCCCATGGACCATGGATTCAGCACCCCTGACTTAGAGAGTTGGGGCCAATATCTCTGTTACCTTAAATAAGACAGTTATGGTTCAGACTATACCCTATGTGAAAGAAACAGAGGAATCTACCGTTCAGGTGGTGCCTAGTCCATGAGGTATAGACATGTTTCTCTTATACAACATCTGAAGGATGGTACAGACCATACATTTGACCGTTGTTGTGTTATGGGTGTTTGCTTCTATTACAGAATGATAAGGGCTCTTAAGCAAAACCTGGATCTCTGAAGAAGTATTTCTTATTCTCCATACCTTAACAATAAGTTGACCCAGATTTTAAATAAATAGCAGCAATATAAATATAACCATCTAAAATTATCTATGTTCTTTAAGCTTTGGACAGTTTGTTAATAGCAAAAGATTAAATAGTGTCAAATACAGTTACTGTCATGAATCATGTTGAGTTCATTTACAAAATAAAAAAATTAATTTGCCTGGTGAGGGGAGAAAAACATTTGAAATATGAAAAAAGGAAGCTGAAAGAACATAAAGATACCCTAGCAGGGATCAAACATGAAGTCAAGGGATACGCAGACAAGTAAGGCCCTCAAAATCTGTACCACCCTCTGGGGCTGTGCAAGACTTGGGTCCGTGTTTTGGATCCAGAGAAGCTTTGGATGCTTCAGCGTCTGAAGCAGCATGTCCAGATCGAAGGCCTGGCTTTGTTAGACTTTCCGAAGTGGTTCAGAGCTTCCAAACCACTTCGGAAAAGCTTTGGAGCCGCTTCAGAGATCTGTCCACAGGGTATAATGGGGAATCAATGAAATGTCCATGTCACGAGTTTTGTCTGTCTGTCAGCAGCTAGGGGTGCAGAGCCCCAGAACCCCCCTGCACCTATCTCCTTAACAGCTGGCAGGCTTCGTGGCTGCAGCAGGGGCCACCATCTCTACAGCTTTCACCCTGCTGCACCTTAACACACACAGTGTCATCCATGTCACGAGTTTTGCTTGTCTACAGCTTAAAGTACAGTTTCCCCCAAACCCCTATACTTATCTCCTGAAACTTGGCAGGCTTCGTGGCCTGAGCAGGTGCCACCACTGCTGCAGTTTTCACCCTACTGCATCTTAACACACACAAGATCATCTATGTCATGAGTTTTGACTGTCAGCAGCTTGTGGTGCAGTTCCCCCAAACCCCTGCACTGATCTTCTTAAAACTTGGCAGGCTTTGTGGCCACCCCTTCAGTTTTCAACCTACTGTGGCTTAACGCACACATGTGACATGAGTTTTGCTTTCAAGAATTTGGGGTGCAGTTTCCCCCAAACTCCTGCACTGATCTTCTTGAATTTGGCAGGCTTCATGCTCTCAGCAGAGGCTACCACGCCTGCAAGTTTCAGACAAAAACAACAAAGTTATAGCTATTTCATTGATTCCCCATTATACCCTATGGCCAGATGTCCGATGCGGCTCCGAAGCTTCGGAGCCGCTTGGACTGGATAGAAGTGGGAAACCAATCTGGAGCTCCGGATCAGATCCCTGGCATCTGAAGTGGCCAGGTCTGAAGCCAGATTGAATAGCTGCCTGCTCGCACAGGCCTATCACCCATGTGAGCTGCCCAAAATATGCACCTATCAATAGATTGTACACATATTCCAAATCCCCCTGGATTACACTGGAGCTTGAGTTTGGTTTCCTCACTCAGATTCAACTACGTCCATAGGCTTGGGGTTGGCTTCCATTTAATTGAGAGTGAGGGGAAGGAAGTAGCAGTCTCTTCAAAGCATTGCCTGCTTGTGGCACCAACCAGAACAGAAGTTTGGCACACATAGATTGGGCTCAAATGGCAGAACCTGGTCTAAGATTTGTCCTCCTGCATCAAAGGGAGAAATGTGTGTATTGCTCTAAACTACACCACTTAAAGAAAACCACATAACCACATAACTTGGATTGATTCTGCCTCAAGGTTTTTGAATGTATGTGTCTAGCTGAAGGCTCCAAGTATTGTGTGAACCGATATCTCATAGGGATGGGAACAAGACAATTCATACCCGCTGTTACCAGTCCACTACAAACTCCTCTTGGCATTGGTTATACTCAGTATATGTGCAAAAGAGCAAATTACAACTAGACTTTACACTTAAAAGCATCTCAGCCACTATCAGGTAACTGCCTGCATGCTTTCTCTTGCCCCATGGTTAATGAGAGGTAGTTTATACCACTTTGACTAGTTCGCTACTTCACATTTACCGTGCGCCTGCTCATAAAGACTATTACAACAGCAGAGCAGCTAGTAAGTACACTGTAACCTCAGCCCAGCTTATCTCATGGCAACCTATTCATATGTCCATCCTTTCAGATAATACTTTTGATGTTCTCTTTTAGAAGAAAGGGAAGAGAAGGCAAGGCAAAGGAAGGAAAGGGAACTGAGTTTTTAGAGAATAAGAGAGTAGTTTCAGAAAGAAGTCATCTTGTCTGCCACTTGAATTTGGACCTTGCATTCCAGGAATATAGCCACTTCTGGGAATGGGAAGAGCTTCAGCTCTGTTTAAAGGTTGGCTCTGTAAATCTGGAAAAAATATTAAATTATCTACCATTATATTGCACATGATTATACTTTATTGGTTTAATCTACCTATGTGTCATTAAGAAATTGGTTTACCTGATTAAGTACTATCATTTGGTTAGATTAAAAACCTATCCAAAACGGTTCAATAATCCAAGAAATGAACGAGTCATGCTTTGTGGCACTGATGATTGTAAAAAGGATCTATACTTGTAGGTAATGTATACAGACAGTGGGTATCTATCCAATATTCTAAGCGGGGCTAGTTCAACTATTCATCGGAAGCAGTGTGTTTGTTAAAATTAACCTTCTCCACTGTTCACAAATTGCCCACAAACAGATAATTCATTTGTTATACATTCCTTCAGTGAATATTTTTTATTATATCTAGGCCAGTGTGTTCTTTGCAAACTGTCCATAGCAAGTGCTCCTTAGAGTGCTGATTAACTGGCATTCATTATTCCATCTGCAATGGTTTGCTTAAATTTTTTAGTAGCGTTTGTGTTCTTTCATTGGATAAGTTAAATTTTTAGAAACAGAAGCAGTGCCTAAAAATAATCCTGGGGACAATGAATTTCCCAAACAGAGAATGAGATGAAGTTTACAGGTGCTTTGTTAATCACCCCTGGGTACAATAACTTACAGTGGCCATTGCACTCATCATACCCACGTGGCATAGTTTCATTTTCGCTCTGGTAATTAAATTACTGAGACAGAAAAGCCAGTATCAAGTCCCATCCTGATTTCCTATCCTTTCTCTTCTGAGTTTATCCAGATGGCTTCACAAGTCTTCTTTTTCTAATTCAGGGAAAATAAGAGCATCTCAGGTCACTGTCTTTCAACATCTCTGATCTGAACATATTTCTCATATTTTTGTCCTTTTCATTTAGAAGATGTGTATGTGTTTGGTGCAGATTCATCCTTATCAATATGTATGGTTTTCTTTTATGAGAACTGTAGTCTTGGCTCTCATGCAACAAAGTCTATGAACTGCACCAGAAAATAATTGTGCTTAAAAGCGCAATATAGCTAATGATGTGGATAAGGGCCAAGGTGTGTACAGAGGAGGGAGTCATAAGTGTGAGCCATGAAAAAAGTAGCACAGTTTTTGGTTTGGACTACCTTGTGTGCTGGTTTCTCTTGCAATATTCTTTGTAGATGGACTGTGGTGCCATGGCTTAATTTTTCCAACTAATTCTTAAATCCTGCAGCTTGTTTTGCATAGCCTGTAGGTAATAGAACCTGGCTCAATAGCTTCTTTCAACTTTCATCTCTCCAAACCGCTCAGTCTAAGTATTATTGACAAAGTCTGGAATCAGGTATCTCAATTGAGTTATGGAAGTTATTGTCTAATCTTCATAATGTTTTAATTCACTAGCTGAAATCAAAACTGAAAATAGTTTTCATCCTCCCAGTAGTGACTAGCAGTGGGGTGTGTGTGGAGGGTTGCATCAATCTGACTCAAGCTATTTTATTGGAACTCAGGGTTCATTTTCCTTGCTGGTTTCTCACAAAGTAGAGCTCTCTTGCTCTCTCTGAAGGCTCCTGTGTTTTCTTAGGGTTATTTGTCAATGTGCAGTTATGGGATATATTTCGTGTCAATTCTTTGGGTGTTATAACACCATGTTTAGGCTTCACACTGTGTTGTATTTCCATTATTTTTCTATATAATGTTAGGTTTCAGCATGGCCTCCCTCGTAGTATATGGGTGTCTCCTAGGATTGAACCTCAATGCAGCAAAAGAGAATAGGATTGACCCTCAATGCAGTAAAAGAGTTGATTAACAAATGCTATAAATCTGAAAATTGTTACATTACTCACAGCTGCATTGTATTATATTTTTCTTGTATAATCATTTTATTTTACATTAGAAGAGTCTGTTTCATTTTCATGAGCTTTTCTGCTAAGCACAACACTCAGATTAAATTGGCATCTAAACATACACAGGTGGAATCTTTAATAGAGAAAAAGTATTTCATTGAAATATAATATTATCAAGGTGTTTTCCTGAAAATCAGAGTTAAGAACCCAGTGCTGTATTAGATGATATGATGACACTGCAATGTTCATGGGGGCCCATGGGAATTAGGTGTCGAACTCCCTGTGATTTTTGATGCTTGCAATGACAACACATGCATTCTAAAAGATTGATTGTTTTAGGGAGGATTGAACATACTTGTATTCTCATTTTTCATTGTAATTGTGCTTGAAAAATTACTTTTGTACTTGTTCTACCTAATGTTTTTTCTAATTAATATTCCAGAATGTGTAGGAAGCAAAATACCTTTGTTAACAGCTGGATAGTGTGTACCTGAGTTTCTACCATCTGGTCCCACATTTCCTGCTAATACTGACAGGATGAACTTAACTCTAGAATAAAATTCAGTAGAATTCAGCTAATGATAATTATAGTTAGAAGATCTAATTGATAATTAACCATATATCTAACATGCAGTTTCTCTAGGAATTGGACCACACATTTTTACCATATCATGGTCATTGTCTCCGGCAAGCAAGTAAGATGTTGTAATATTCTAATGAATTTTAAATTATCAGTGGTTTATCTTTATCCCTTTGCCCTCCCCACCTGTTTCAATGAAACTCCGTGTATCCTCTACCCTTAAACTCCGCCTCTCCTTTTATCTAACTAAGATGTTTCTGTTGCCTGGATACGAAAGAATGTTACTGTGCTGCTGTCAAGATGGCCATTTTATTACAGTGATTTATAAATGGATTATCTGTGAAAATGGCTCAGCCTTTTATGCAAGCACCCTACAGAGGCAGACATAATTCTAATTGGTTAGTCTCAACAGCAGGTCTTGCTTTCCTGATATTTTACAGCAGTAGGCAGATGCTTTACTGCAAATGACAGCAATCTAACCCAAAAGACTTACTTAACTTCTAACAGCATTAACCTCAGAGTTATTCATACATTTTTCCTGGCCTTTGTTTCAGATTTCTTTGAGGTTTCTGGCCATCATCAGTCTAACAACCAATTTTCTTCAAAATCCTCCTTAGGAGTAAAAAGCAGTAGGGGTTAACAAATTGCTACAACTTAAACATACAGATTGTCATGACTGAGACCCACAGAAGAGAATCTCCTTTTGCCTCGTAAAACAAATGCATTTTTTAAATCTACATATGGGGGGTGGCCACCATTTACAATGTATTCCAGTTCATTGCCGTATATGATTTATCAATATTCCCATGCTGTTTAAAAAAGATGTTCAATTATTACTTGCCATTTTCAATGTTCAAATCTTCAGCATTACTAAAAATGTTGGGCAGATTATGACAAAGCTCTAATATCAAGTTATTTAAGCAAGATGTTTTGTGTAGCTTTCCCATGATGTTATACAATTATATTAAAGCAGTGGTTTTCAACCTTTTTTCATTTGTGGACCCCTAACAATGTGAATGGAGGGGCAGACTTCTTTGATTTGTAAATGTGGGTATTCACATACATTTGATTGATCATAGTCATCTTTTGTGGATCCCTTAGACATAGTCTGTGGGCCACAGGTTGAAAACCACTGTATTAAAGTGTCGGGAAATTGATGGCAGAATGTTATCACCTGCCAGAAATGTGCTTTGTAGTTTAAAATATCTTTTTACAGAAAGGAAATGGCCATTTGAATTAACATTGATTGGCATGTCAGTTACCTCTTTGTCCCTTACAAACTCAGTGAGCAACAAGTTTAACAATGTGAATGAGATATAATCATATTATATATAGCATTATTTCTATTTAGAAATGTGGACACTCAAGTCTAAGTGTTAATCACATTTTGAATCACAAATGAACATTGTTATTTATCATAAAGTAATAAAGCATGATTACTGTTGATAGGGAGCTAAAAACATACATTTATATTCTATTCCTATATATATATGCGTGTGTGTGTGTGTGTGTGTGTATGTGTATGTATGTATATGTGTGTTTGTGTGTGTGTGTATATATATATGTGTATATATATATACACACACACACACACACACACACACACACATACACACATATAATATAATATATTTGCATCCAAGCTTATAACAGTGCTAATTTCTTGACACACAGCTTATAGAAGGTGAACGTTTTAGGAATAAAATGCGCAGCAACACTGCAGTAAATGACAAACTGCAATTTATCCAGTCTTTATTTACCACTGTTTGACGGTTTTATAAAAAGTTCATTTCTGGAACTTGACTTTAATGCAGACAGTGCTGTGGGAGTTGGTTGATCCATGTGTTTATTTTATTATTAAAAATTAAAACAAATGCTTGGCGGGAAGTTATTTTTAAAAAGCTACATCTAAGTGATGGAAGAAAACTAGGGATTCTATTGTTACTCCTTGAAACAAAAAGTAGTTGAAAACTGTAGTGGAAACCTCTCTCAAAGAAACTCATTATACAGCAATATGCATAAAAAGCACTCTTTTGCCCTGGAGTGTTCTCTCCTAGTTTTCACGGCAAACGCAATTCACAAGTAAACTCACATACATCTAGGCTTGGTTTATAAATGTATGCATAAAGGATATCCAAGCATTCAGAATTCTGATTATACAAAAGCATAACTGAAGGATTTAAAATATCAAATTTGTGCTCAACATATTATTATAATATTTAAGGTAAATATTTTTTGCAGTCAAATGGGAAGACAGTTTAACAGAGGACAAGGCAATTAAATCATAGAAAAGACTAATGAGTAACCAAATTGCTTTTGGAGTTTTCTGAAAAGTCAGTGATGTTGAAGAAACAGTTTGACACTTCTACAAAAGTGATGTTTGAATGTCTCCAAATAATTCAGGTATTTTATATAATTCAGCTTGAAGGGTATTGCCTACAATAGGAACTCTACCATGAAGCTACAGCCATATGTGCTTATGTTTGAATTACCAGCCACTAATATCTTAACTTTCAAAGTAACATACCTGTTGTTCAATTTTCAGGGAGGATATTATGGTTTTTTAAATGCAGTCAGTTCTGAACTACTTTTATTTTAGGTTAACAACATTCAGAAAAAAAAGCCATGTTATTTTTCAAGACAGCAACAATGGAAAAGTTGTATTGGGCTTAAGACAAAATCTCCCCCAATTTTTTTTTAAGCCATTCTGTAGATTACAGAAAGGTCAGTCTTCCTATTTGACCCATGTCTAATGACCTGGATACACAGCACATTAACCCAGTGTAATTTCCTTCTATCAGTTTTGTACACTGAAGTAAATTATACCAATGTCCAGAGCAGATGGATACATCACAGAAAGGAGTGTACACAGCTCTTGGAGAGCTGCCACAGTAGGCTGTCTTGCAGCACGTCACCACTACAAAGTATAGACTCTAATAGCTTTTGTTTGCAAATAGCTACTGTAGGTGATGGGAACATAACACCTAAACATGTGGATACTCAAATGTAAGTGCTAATCACATTTTGAATCACAAATGAACATTACTATTGGCCAAAAGTAAAAGCATGACTGGTGTTGATAGGAAGGTATAAACACACATTTTTTTCTGGAGTAAAGTATACTAGATTCTTGTTATGAGAGCACCTATTACATGTGCCTAATGCGTGATTCACTGAGTTCTAAGTAGATTAATTGAGTCTGCTGGAGCGTGCTAATTAGTATCACATGAATTCAATGTCCTTGCACTTCAAAATGGCAACAGGGGCACTTTAACTAAGGCTTATCGAATGAGCT
The DNA here is from genome assembly GCF_030867095.1 of Alligator mississippiensis. NCBI lineage: Eukaryota > Metazoa > Chordata > Crocodylia > Alligatoridae > Alligator > Alligator mississippiensis. The sequence continues at coordinate 64,509,896 of NC_081833.1, read as the reverse complement.
TCAGTTAAAGTGCACCGCCTCCATTTTGATGCCTGTAATGCTGAGAACATGAGAATCTGTGGGTGCTTTAATTGGAGTGGCTCCCAAGAGGCGCTCTAATTAAAGCACACCCCACCCTCACCCCTGGAGCACATGTAAAGACTCCCTCAGGTCTTAAATATGACAAGCATGTGATGTGTTGACAGAGCAGCCCAGTTCTCTCTCAATCTACCCCACTTAAGGCTTTAATACTTGAGAGCATTTAAGCATATCAACTATTGCTGAATGAGGAGCAATTTAGAAGGAACAAACTGTCCACTTTAATATCTGTTATGATACTTAAGAATCATGGGAGAAATCCTGGTTTCATGAGATCAGAGACAATTTTTTTTCTTTTTTCTTTCAGTAGGACACAAGAATGTATCCATATGCTTGGAGATGTGGAAAACACAGTTATTGTACTTTTTAATGTTTTTTTTTTCCAAATTTTCATTTGAAAACCATGTTTATAGGCAGAAGCCCGAAGAGATTAATTCATTAACATTTAAAATGCAATGCTTTTCAATACCATAAGTAACTTTCCCTAAAATGTTTGTAAGCAATATTTATGTTAAGTTTCCAACATCTAAATTCTAAAAATAGACATATACTATAGCACATGTGAAGGAGCTGTTATGAGGTATTATCATCAAAAATCTGTTTATGACTATCACTTTAATAAGGACTGACATAGTATGCCATAATGACTCCAAGACAGTACTGTTGTGTCAGAAATCCATCGAGTAGACCTTGTGGATACATTTAGAGGAAGCAGTGAGGTGTTCCCAATTCCTCAAAATGCCACAGTAACTGAAATGGAGGTACCTAGAAAAACTATTTTTGAGACTACACTCTTCATTGCACTGTTTGATTGCTGGAATTAAAACTGCCTTGGACAACCAAAGTGGAAAATAAAAATTATTCCCAGTCAATGTTGCCCCCTTTCTGTGGAAAAACCAACACTCCACTTCCAGTGGTGAAATTGTGGAATAAATGCACATTTCCAAGCTTACCACTGTACATAATTTTTCTCTTATAAGCCTTGTATACCCATTCTGTGCATAAAGAAAGAAAAATGAGCAACACATTTTTTTTGTAGGAAAAACACTATTTTATATAAAGCAAATAAATGCCTCAACCATAGCTGCGTCCTGAATCGGAACGAAACACTCTAATTACAAAGAAGCACTGTTTTTGTTAAGTATAGGTTCTTGCTGAAAGAACATAGTCATATTACCAACTGCAGCTGTTCAGAGAAAAATATAAAATACTGAAATAATAGTAATTTAAAAAATAAAGAAATCTGCTTGCAATAAAAATCTTGAACCGATGCCACCTCCATACGTTAGTTCTGTTCAAGGGAGGAACTAGCAGTGATCCAATATATTTCTGGTTTCTCTTACATTTTGCAGTTACCAGAAGAACTTGGCAAAGAGGCAAAGTGAATGTAACATCAAAACAAACTTGGTTTGTGGCATAATGTAGCTTAATGTGGTTAGAGATGAGCAGCAGTACTTAAGTACTGGCATTTTGACTTTTGCATGCTGCTATAGCTGAATGATATTACTTGAGAAAATTATGGGCTTGTTTGTTGGTTGATTTTCAAAATGACTGTTTTATTACCTTTAGGGATTATAATTTATGGATTAGGCTAATTACACCTAAAGACTTGACTCTCAAGTATCCAACCATTATCCTTGCACAACATTAATTCATCACTTCTAAACAGCAGCTCTTTTTTGTTGAAAAACAGTTTTCACCTGCAAATACTGTAAATTTTCGACATTTTGAGGCTGTTTTCTATAGCATTGTAACAGTGTGCTCTAGCAGAGGGCCAGCTGGTGGTTACCACAGGAGAATCCAACTTTATATATGGCTCTCAAATGAATGGCACCCAGAATGCAATCTTGCAAGGGTCAGAGAAGCTAACCTTGAACTCCAGGCTCGTAGTCAGCAGAGCACAGACTGGCTTCTGCAGTAGATTGCTGGGGTCACAAGAAAATATCATAGGCCATACATCTTGTATTAAATAGTTTCATTTTAAAGAAAACAAGCCAAACCAATGTAGGAGAGGCAGTAAATCTGTATGGCTGGAAAGTGTCATTGGTGAGCAGACCAGTGAGTTAGCTCAATGGCAGTTAGAGCTTTACCTGTCATTGGGACCACATCCAAACATAAGTTCTAGTCCCTGGGAGTTCAAATACTGGATGCAAAGAATTCCAGGATAGTTAGAGAGAGAGATGCCATTATATAATCTCAAGCCCTGTTTCTTCTTCCTTCTACAACATTTAATATCTTAGCCTTTCATTTTCTTTTAGGAGGAAAATAAAAGAATGGTCCGGTTCATTTAATAACATTCATTCAACGCAATATTGCCAATCCCAAACATTCATTTTCTATTTCTTTACTGCATGCTACAGGATTGGATTATGTTCTGTAGGTCATTCACCTGAGAGGTATACATAAACTGGGTTTGTTCTCCTGCAGAAACCTGCTAGCTACATGCTTATCTAAACTATTTGTCATGTTTTCTTCAGACTTTTACATGATTCCCAGCCTTATAGCATCAACTGGTTAGCAGCTGAATACTAACAGGTGGTGCGGAGCTCAACAACTTTTGCAGAGCCAGCTACCCTGTTCCAGTCTCTTTCTCGTTCTGGAATTTCCTAGGGATTTCCTCAAATACAATAGTGCTGACCATCATGAAACCCACAATATTTTGAGGTTGTTCATGGGATATCATGCATGTTTTGTTGAGTTTGTTTTACTGATATGGCATGTGTCGGCTCATTTAGGTCCCTTTCATCACAGTATGAATTATGTTATGCCTCCTGTATGTATCTTTATGATTTTGAGATGTAGTTTAGTCAAAGGAACTGAGGAATTAATATTCGAGGAAAAGGAAGAAGGTAAAACTGCTAAGTATATCTTGCCATTCTGTTACTAAGGCAAGCACAACTGCCACTCCTGAACACAGGCAGATTGGAGTATTGTTGGGATGGGTCCCCAAGATGGTGTCTGCCTGTCATTGGAAAAAACAACTCCACAGTAATGAAGGCATCTCAGAGAAATGAGCTATTAACTAAAGGAATTCCAGATGCCCCAGAAAGGAAAGAAATGTCAAGAAGATTCTTAGACTCATCAGCAACTGGGACAATGCTGATGGGGTGGGGATGGCTGACTTTGAGGATATTTAGCGAGATAGTCCTGGTCTTTGAATGATCTCAGGCTTCTGGAAAGTCCAAGTCACCAGCAATCAGGGTGGACAGGATCAGCAGGAAATAGTGTTAGGTTGCAGCCAGATAAGAGGCTACCCATCCTTCTCTTCTGTCTACAAACAATATGATCAGGTATTTTGTATAATTTTTTCTCCTATATAATAAATCCTTTTTGTGTATTTTCTCTTTACTGATGGCCTGTGGTAAAGCATGATCTCCGGGCAGGTGACATTGTAGACTAACCCATCCTACTAAAATTATTTCACAACTGAAGGGAAAACTACTTGAAGATAGCAGATTTTCCCCTACTGCAGCTTTGGGGTCTGGTATGAAGGCAGTGGAGCTGAGCCTTACAGGGATAATGGATTATCCCAGGGTCTGTTCCTGGTCTGTTACTTTGAACAAACAGCAGGACAATGAGGAGAAACTTGGGGCTCCAAAGGTACCATGTGGATGGGTTTGGGACACTAACATGGCTGTCATCTTACTATTATTTATTTATTGGTATTATCCCAGAAGATAATGGTCAAATGTGGTGTAGAAGCATAAGAAGAGGAAGAATCCCAGCAGATAGAAGCCTCAATCAGGACCCATTGTGTTAGGTGCTGTCTAAACACAGAACAAAGAGTTAACAATCTACACTCAATATAAAAGATGACATACGACTATAGACAGGTGAGAGAATATGTGAAAACAATGAGATAGTATCCATTATCATGAGCAGCAGTGGTCTCAGCACACAAACAGCTTAATTATCATTAGGGGTTTTTGGAGGCATCATAGCAAGAGTATGTATACTGTTACCACTTTCTACCTTCTGGGACAGACATGGATAGCACAAGTATGAAGACTTTACTGCCATGGGGTCAGTGCTAGACGTATTCAGGAAGTAGTTTCCTCTAGACTGTGAAGTGCTTAGTTTTCATGAGCAATAAAAACTAGCTATGAAAATTTTAAAAGGAAAGAAAAAATAACACCGTGTTAATTTAACAAAAAATTAAAGATGCTTCCATGATAAATATAATGGCCACATCCAGATGAGCATGGATGTTTGGTTCCCTGGGGACACACCTCTTGTAGCTGCTACTCATCCCCAGAGGACCACACATACTCTAGCACGTGGCAGGTTACACCAGCATTTTAAGTGATTTTCACCAGAAATATGTCATTACAAAGTGACCTCAAGAGAAAAGGCCTCTATCAATTTTTCAGTTAAATAACTTGTGAATTTTCATTGCAAAATATACCCACATTTCATTTTAGGGCTTTCTTTGACTAGCTTTAAAAAGTCAGGGTTTTATTATGAGAATCTCTCCCTCTAGGGATTAGAAAATGTGGTTTAAAGATGTCATTTGCTTAACATACACTAAATTGTATTACAATAATGTCACTTTTCTTTTCCCATCACAGGTTCTGCCATTTGACAATCTGCAAAAAAAAAATTCTACTAGTCATTAGAGAATAGCTATACAAATCATTCTGATTCACTTTTCATAGATTTCATAGACATTTGGGCTGGAAGGGACCCTGGAGGATCACTGAGTCCAGCCCCCTGCCCCATGGCCAGGAAGTCAGCAGGGATCATTGGATCCCAGCAAGATAAGCATCCAAATGTGTCTTGAAGGCGTTCAAGGTGGGTGCTTGAACTGCCTCCAGTGGCAGTCCATTCCAAACCTTGGGGGCTTGGACAGTGAAGAAGTTCTTCCTTATGTCCAGCTTGAATCAGTCACAGGAGAGTTTGTGACCGTTTGACCTTGTCATCCCTTGGGGCGCTCTGGAGAACAAGCGTTCCCCCAGATCCTGATAAGCACCCCTAATAAACTTATAGGTGGCCACCAGATCACCCCTGAGACTACGCTTTTCTAGGCTGAAGAGTCCCATGGCTCTCAGCCTGTCATCGTAAAGTCTGTTTTCCTGACCTCTGATCATGCACATGGCTCTCCTCTGCACTCTCTCAAGCTTCTCCACATACTTTTTGAATTGTGGAGCCCAAAACTGGATGCAGTACTCCAGCTGCAGCCTCACTAAGATCGAATACAATGGGAGAATGATGTCCTGGGATTTACTTGAGAAGGATCTATGGATGCAAGCCAGCTTTTTGCTCACTTTACTAGCCACAGCATCGCACTGAAGGTTCATGTTCATCTTGTGGTCAATCGTGACCCCCAAGTCCCTTTCATCTGTAGTGCTAACCAGTGTAGCACTGCTGAGCCTATAAGCATGCTGCAGGTTTTTCCGCCCAAGGTGGAGAACCTTGCATTTTTCAGTGTTGAACACCATCAGGTTCTCATCTGCCCATTTCATGAGCCTGTCAAGATCTGCCTGGATCACCCTCCGATCCTCAGGTGTGTACGCTTTATCTCAGAGTTTGGTGTCATCAGCAAACATGGCCAACTCACTGCTGACACCAATGTCCACATCATTGATAAAGATGTTAAACTTTATAGGCCCTATGACAGAGCCTTGAGGGACCTCACTGGTGACCGCACACCAAGACGATTGGCTTCCATCAACCACCACCCTCTGGGTCCTACCGTGGAGCCAATTTCCCAGCCAGCGGATCATGGTGAGGTCAAGGCTGCAGTTAACCAGTTTCACCAAGAGTGATCATTGGATACCAGATCGAAGGCTTTTTTGAAGTCAAGATATATGACATCAATCTCTTCCCCCTTGTCTAGGTGATAGGTCACCTGGTCATAAAAGGAAATGAGATTGGTCAAGCATACCTACCCACAACAAACACATGTTGGATATCCCTTAGGATATTGCCGTCAGCTAATCTGTTAAGGATGGCTTTTTTGATAATCTTTTCCAAGACCTTCCCCAGGATAGAGGTCAGGCTGATGGGCCTATAGTTTGCTGGATCTACTTTCCTCCCTTTCCTGCAGATAGGTATGACATTGGCCTTCTTCAAATCTTTGGGCACTTCACCAGGGCACCAGGAGTTCTCAAAGATCCATGCCAGGGGCTGAGCTATGATGCTTGGCAGCTCCTTGAGTACCCTTGGGTGTAAACTGTCAGGACCGGCTGACTTGAAGATGTCCAGCCTGTCAAGGTGTTCCTTCACGAGGTCAGCTTCAATGGAGGGCAAGGAATCTCCCTCACCCAGACCTCCCTGACCCACACTGGGCAGGGGCATCCCGTGGGACTAGTGAAAAACTGACGCAAAGTACCCATTAAGCAAGTATGCTTTTTCATGGGCATCAGTTGTCAGTTGTCCCATCTGGCTTAGCAGGGGTCCAACGTTGCCCTTGCTTTTCCTCCGGCTTCCCACATATATAAAAAAGGACTTTTTATTGTCCTTGATATTTGTAGCTAGCTGGAGTTCCATCACAGCCTTAGCTTATCTCATAGCCAAATGGTTAAAAAAAAATGAAAATATAAGACTTTCATTTTCTTTGGCCATAAATATCAATAATGGTGCCTAAATTTGAACCCTGTTAAAATGTTGATTTCAAATTTTGTTCCCATTTTGAAAGTTCTTTTTCAGTTGTTGTTACCACCATTTTCACTGATATGTATTAGCGTAAGCTATACTTCATCTGCATCAAATGATACATTATGTGTTCTATCAGGTCCTGTTCAATTAAAACATTTTATTATCACACAAGTTTATTGGCTTCAAGAAAGTATTTCCTTTCAAGATAATACTGAAGTGAATGCCTACCTGCAAATATATCCTAAGTGTAATGAGGAACTCTGACCCTGTTAAAGGGAAAAGAGGGCCAGGGCAGAAAAATCAGCAAGGTCCACTTTAAACTTTTGTGGCTTGAGACGAAGGGGAGATAGCCTGCAGGAGGAAAAGCCCTGCCAGAGCAGCCAGGGAGACAGAGGTCCCAACTGCCAAGAAAGACACCTAACAGAGCAGAAGGGGGCAAGCTGTGTGCTGCAGGTGACAGCAGAAACCTCCGGAGATGAGATGACTGACACTGGACTAGGGACTTGTCCCTGCAGAGCTTAGCTTTCAAACAGCTGGCTGTGAAACACAGCAGTGAGAGAGAAAGGTGGATTAACTCCACCTGGGCCAGGTGAACAGGAAGCCAGGCCAGCTAACCAAGGAAGTTGGGTTGGCTGAGATACAATCTTTTCTCCAGAGCAGAGGAGGGTGTGGAGATGATTGGTACTGGGGACTAAGAAGGATGGAGCTCTCCAAAGGGATGCCAGCTTAGCAAGGGGATCTGCTGCTGGGAGAAAGAGGCCCTTTCAGGGAAGAAAGGGTGAGTGAGTGCATGGGAAGCACTGGGGGGCTTCTGGTGTTAACTCAGGAAGTATCCTAGAGAAGGGGGCACTCAGGACTGAGAACTGTTTATATTAATCCAGGAGGAGCCCTGGGGTGCGAGTGAAACCAGGGGACTGGGGACCATTTACATTGGCCACAGAGGGGGCCGAGGGAATGGGTGCATCCCAATGACTGTTATGTCCCTGATTGGTGTCTACTTTTCTTTCTTTTTTTTTCTGCTTACATTGTTAGTACCACCCAATGGATGGGCAAAACCATGAGGGGACAGAGCAGAGTACCCAGGACCCTGTGAATTTTTCCATGAGGTTTTGTATTTGTTTTTTTACTCTTTCCTATTGTCTTGGTTGGTTTTGGTAGGAGGTGGAGGGAAAGTAGACAGCCGCCTTCACCAGGTGGAGCCCTGGGAAGCTGTTTAGGGCAGTCAATACAGAGTTAGGAAGTACATCAAGAAAATACCACCAGTCCTGCTCAACAAGGGGTCTTCTAGTACCACTTGACTGGCCTTAGGGGCCAAATTTGGGAGCTCTTCCATCCCTACACTCCCACCTCATACCTTCAGTCTTATAATAATTACTCACAGTCTTGTCTGTGCCCAGCCTCAGAGCTGAAAATAGAAGCATAATGAAAGATGAACAGCTCAGCTGCTCCTTACCTGTCTGATGATCATCATGCTCCCTATCTTGCATACCACTGTACCTCTATTCCTGGGGCCTTTGGGGCCTTCTGGCCAGCTCTCACCTCCAATCAGCTGCTGCCTCTGCTGCACAGCTGGGGCTTGTGTTCTGTGCTAAAGAAACAGCCGGCACCTGATTAAATGGCTTCCCACTCAGCTGTAGTGCTGGCATGGGGCTCTGGACTCACCTCCAATCAGGAAACCTGCTCATGTTGGTGCATGCCTCTGGTGTCAATGTGCGGCCTTGTGGGTCATTCCTGCACAGCTGGGGAGAATTAAAGGTCTTGCCCCAGCTCCCCCAGCTTGGTGCCGGTATGTCCCGGGCATGCAGACTGTTGGGGAAGTTGTGCGAGCCAGGCTTTTCTTCACACCTTCCTTCTGGCTCTGCCACAGCCCTACTTACAAAGGTCAGGTTGGCTACAGCCCAATGGGGCCAAGGGTAGAGGCAGAGGGTGAAAGTCAGTGTGGGCCCCTGTACTACGCAATCAGACTAGTAGTTGGGGAAGGAGGAGGGGAAAGTAAGGTACCCTCAACTGTAGCAAAACCCCCAGTTTTTTTTTCTTTTTTTTTGGTATTTATTTTAAAGTGCATTCCCTCCCCTTCCCCAACCATTTCTGACCTTTTCTCTCCCTCTCTATTCCCTATAGATAAGAATAAGTAAGCTAAGTTGTAGGATAAGCTTTAAACATTTTTATTTTGGTAGCAAGTTTTTGGTTTTGGATATCCACTGTTTTATATTGTATTATTATTAGGTTTGTATTGATTTTTTACTGTTGTATATTGTATTATTATCATTTTTGTATTAATTTTTATTGTTTCATATGGATATTGTATGGTTTAGGCCTGTGTTTGTAAGTGAACCAAAGTCATGTCAAGTTTCCATTTTATATGTCAAATCTCCATCTTGTGTCCTGTGCCCAGGCATCCCCTGTGTCACAACTGTATTAGTCACGTATCCCTCCCATGTAAATTGGTTCCCGGATGAATGAGTGTGATTGGGAATGATTGAAATACAATGGTAGCAGGCCTCTACTGAATGGCCTCTAACGGCTGGGCCATCACCTCGCATTGATTCATCCAGAAACCACAGACCTCACCCAGGAACAGAGACAAGACCAGCATTTGAAAGACAAAGGACCCTGGAAAACCAGCAACTCTCATCATTACAGACACCCAAAACTGCACTTCCCTGCATGGAGCATACATGCTTAGTACACCAGGGGCTGACCCTTGCCTGGGCATGCCTCCTATCACTAGGGTCACACAAGCTCTGCCCCTATAAAAAGGGGCAGTGAAGACAAACCCAGTGGGACGCCCTCTCCATCTGGACCAGCACCATGCCACACCACCTATCCACCCAGAGACCCTGCCGGCCACCCCCCTCTGGACAACACATACTGGACAAGGACTCTTTTCCAGCCTGGATAGGTAGATATTACCTGCACACCTCCACCTACAATTTGAACTCTCTGTCTCTCTCTCTGTCTCTCTATCTCTCTCCTCCTGCACTTCAGTGGACTTCAGCCCCTGCACTAAGCCTCTTTAACCCCTGCTGCCATTGTGTGTGTGTGTGTTTGGGTGCAAGGGAACCAATTTGACATTGTATCACCATCTCCCCTGTTCAATGAAACCACTGTCATTTGCAACCCTGAGTTGGGTCATGTTTTACTGAATCCCAGTTCCTTTCCTATCTTAAATTCCAGCCTCATTCTCTCTCTGGTTTGCATGTGTATGTGACTGAGCTGGTAGTGTGTGTGTGTATGCACCTAATTGATTTGTGTGTGTTTTGTATATGTGCAATTGTACACCCCAATCTCCTGTCTAACAGTGCAATATTGAGATCCCGAGCATTGGCCTGGCCCCTCAGGGCAACACAGTTAGACTCTGGTTACCCAAAAGCAGCTTCCTAAACAACATATTAATTTACAACATCAAGGTGTGTGGGAGAGAGGAGCCAGATTAGGGAGCTAGGGTAGGCAGATAGGTGCCACATGACCACCAGGGGATGACATGACCCCTCTCGGGGTGCACCCACCCTGTTACACTAAGTATGTGCTTAAGAGTTGTGTGGGGTATTATTTTTAGAACAAAAGAGTTTTGTCAGAGGACATTCATGTGATTTGTGATCAATAAAATGTCATCATTGTAAGCAATACAGATGGGCTAGATCATGCCATCACATTTTAAGAACTTCTCCTTGATCTCTGTGGGAAAATCTGCTTCAAATGGGTGGCACAATCTGGTGATTAGAAAAAAAATAAAGGATACTGGGAGGATGTGATGGAAAGAAAAGAAGAATGTGACAAGATCCATCTGTCCCATTTTTAAATTCAACATATTGTGCTATTCTTATTTTTCCTCATTATCTGTTACACAATAAAATCTTATGTTTGATGATTTGTTTTGTTTTGTTTTTTTCAGGACAGACTTGGCTAACATACTGGGACCCTCAGGTTATAACAGGGCATTGTTTACTCTCATCAGCCTCCCATATTCAGTGTGGGAAGGAGCATCAGATATCTAACTGACAGAAATTACAATGTAGTTCTAGATCTGCTCCTAGCATAGGACTGTTATTAGTCCATTTCTCAAGACTTGTAGCAAAGCCTATACAAAAGCTATTACCGATGAATTATTGCACAGTAGGTCAAAACATGCAAGTTGTATCCAAATTTGTGTCAAGTATGTGGAAATCTGTGCCCTGGGCAAAGTTTGATCAAATGTTGGTCCTTTTTATTTTCCTACACTTCACCTTCTCCCTATGTCAGACTTGCCTTCGTCTTTGCCATTTACTTCCTTTATTACTGGCAATGCTGGTTTTTAATGTAGAAAATTAAATTGATCTGATTTTCTTTTTCTTTTCTTCTTCCCTGGCAGAAATGACAAAGTATGTACCTTTACTAACAGAAGTAGTTATATTTCAGTACCACTGGAGCAGCTAGCACCCATTAAAAATGGCTGTAACTAATGTACCCTTTGATTCCTCACAGACATCACAGATAACTCATATTTGCCAAATATATATATAGACAATACACTACCAGACCATTATAAAATATTGGAGAAAATTTTATAGTAGTCTTTGCAACAATTGTAGTGTCTGCCTGCTTGGTCAGTGCCCAAGTCCTTTTGGGAGGTTCTTTTGGTCTCATTTTACTAATAAATAAAATATAATTTTCTCTTTGACTATAGTAGATCTCCATGAAAACATGTCTTTCCCATTCATCCCTCCCCATCCACTTGATCTTAGAAAAGTTTATTAAAGAGGCCATCCTTAATGGACTGGCCGACGCCAACATCCTGAGGGATAGCCAACACGGGTTTGTTGCAGGTAGGTCTTGCTTGACCACTCTCATTTCCTTCTATGACCAGGTGACCTATCACCTGGACAAGGGAGAAGAGATTGATGTCATATATCTTAACTTCAAAAAAGCCTTTGATCTGGTATCCCTTGATCACGTCTTGGTGAAACTGGCCAATTGTGGCCTTGGGTCCACCACAATCCACTGGCTGGGAAATTGGCTCCTTGGTCAGACCCAGAGGGTAGTAATTGATGTAAGTCAATCATCATGGTGCCCTGTGACCAGCGGGGTCCCCCAAGGCTCTGTCCTTGGACCCATATTGTTCAATATCTTCATTAATGATGTGGACATTGGAGTCAGAAGTGGACTGACCAAGTTCGCCGATGACACCAAACTTTGGGGCAAAGCATACACACCGGAAGAGAGGAGGGTGATCCAGGCTGACCTGGACAGGCTCAGCAAATGGGCAGATGAGAAGCTGATGGTGTTTAACACTGAAAAATGCAAGTTTCTGCACCTTGGGAGGAAAAACCTGCAGCATCCTTATAGGCTCAGCAGTGCTACGCTGACTAGCACTATGGATGAGAGGGACTTGGGGGACAGGATTGACCACAAGATGAACATGAGCCTGCAATGCGATGCTGCGGCTAGTAAAGCGAACAAAATGCTGGCTTGCATCCATAGATGCTTCTCAAGCAAATCCTGGGACGTCATTCTCCTGTTGTACTCGGCCTTGGTGAGGCTGCAGCTGGAGTTCTGCATCCAGTTTTGGTCTCCACAATTCAAAAAGTATGTGGAGAAGCTTGAAAGAGTGCAGAGAAGAGCCACGCGCATGATCAGAGGTCAGGAAAACAGACCTTACAATGACAGGCTGAGAGCCATGGGGCTCTTTAGCCTGGAAAAGCGCAGGCTCAGGGGTGATGTGATGGCCACCTATAAGTTTATCGGGGTGACCACCAGCATCTGGGGAACATTTGTTCACCAGAGCGCCCCAAGTGATGAGGTCAAACTGTTACAAACTATTGCAAGACTGTTTCAGGCTGGACATAAGGAAGAATTTCTTTACTGTCTGAGCCCCCAAGGTCTGGCACAGCCTGCCATTGGAGGTGGTTCAAGCACCTACATTGAACACCTTCAAGAGTAAATTGGATGCTTATCATGCTGGGATCCTATGACCCCAGCTGACTTCCTGCCCTTTGGGCAGGGGGCTGGACTCGATGATCTTCTGAAGTCCCTTCCAGCCCTAATGTCTATGAAATCTATGAAATATTAACTTACTTATTTTCCTAGGTTCATTGGATAGTGCCCCATTGCCATGGTCCCCAAGCACTTTAACTAAACATAATCTTAGATAGAACAGGATGAACCCAAACCCCTGCACAGATTTCAACCATTTTCCCCATAACCTACTTTGAATGCAATTCCCTTGCTTATATAGACATTTTTAAACATATCTGTAAGTGCAAAAAATGTAAGCATAGTGGTTTTGAAGCACAGAGACAAATTCTGTCCTGGCACTACACCCATGCCAGAGGCATGCAAACTAAATTGCTGCTGGAAAAGGAAGCGCAGGTACAATTTTTTGTTTTCTTCCTCCTGGCTCTCACTGATGTGACAGAGAAAATCATTCCTGAAGCCTGTCCTCAACTGAGCCATAGAATTAGGAACTCTGGAGCAAAGTATACAGGGTTCTGTATGTGCACTTTGGCAGATATTGTCTCTTTTCTCTGTGCAGAATTTTATGCTTCTGTCAAGAATAAAGTGAGTGGAAGATGTCCAAGGTATATTTTTGTGTCTTAGCCCTCTAGGGGATATGGGAGGGCAAGTCATAAAGGGCCAGATATTGTCTCCAAGCTTGGAGCCAGGTATGCTGTGAATATAGAAGGAATAGAGTCTCAGATAGCCTCTAAAAGACAAAATGGGGAGATTATTGATTAGAGAAGCTTGTTTGTACTGTGCAGGGATCAAGGGGGCAAAATGCAGTCCATAACACTCGCCATTTTTTAATTATAAACTCCAATTAAGTAGTGCAGAATAATCTGCGCCATTCCATCTGGCAGCTCTGAGGAGAGAGCAAGAACAGCAGTTAGCAACATTAATCAAGGCTTGAAGCAGACAGGTTCAAGTACTGCAAGCTTTGTTTTAAAAATGAGTTGGGGACAGGCTAAGTATTTAGCCTTGGAATACTCTTCAAAAATATTGCACGCCATATAAGAAAGATGAACACAGCTGTTTATATTTAACCCTTCAAACAAACAACAGAACATAAAAAATGCAGACACGTTCTTCTTAATAGCATTTACTATATCATACTGCACACAATATGTACAGCTAATTATTCTCTCTGTTTATTTTTTTTCTCTAAAATATCAATAGAGGAATATGCAATCTTGGCAATAGAAAAAGTGCATTTAATATGTTATATGGTTTGAATTTATATGTAACTTAAGAATACACATCCCCTTAGAATGATTTGATAGGAGTGTAATGCTCACTTTGTAATGCTGTAATTTTCTTCACAGAAAACTGAGTGCAATATGCTGCTTTTCTGCTCACAAAAGGTTAAAAGAGCTCAAATTACAACTAAACAGATATTTTTGGTCAAAACTTTTTCTCACTGGAAATTCCAATTTTGACCAATGAAATTATCCTATAGATTCATGCCAATTATTTTTTCCCCCAATATAAAGGGGGCAGGGGAAGAAAGGGAGAAGGAAACCCTCCCAAATTCCAAATTTTTATTTTGATATATTGAAGCCAGAAAGCTTTGCTTTACAATTTAAAACAGTGTTTCATTGCTAAATTATTTCAGGCTTATTATGCATTATTGTAAAAGTTGGGAGAAAAGATTGAAAATCAAATGAAACATTTTAGTTCAGGTCAAACAAAGCATTTATTTCAGCCTGAGACAAAATTTTCACATTATAGTTTTTTTTTTGGGGGGGGGGGGGGGTTCCTGATATTTTGGTTCAGCTAGTGAACTGCAAGATCAACTATTTGCACTATCAGTTATTATTTTTTAATAGAAAGTGTCATTTTACATCAATGGGCAAATTCCCTGATAACATAATTCTTTCAGATTCAATGGAGTTTTGTCAGCATGAATGAGAGGGAGTGAATAATCCAGAAAAAACCTAGTATCAGTATCTCAACTGTCATCTCTCAAAAAAAGATGTTTTCATATTGACTAGTTTTAACATGTCAAAAATGTCAATTTTTAAAGCCAAAAATTGATGTTCAAAGTGATTTAATGTTTTCTGAACAATTCATACACTTATCAGGAATTCTGTGAAGAAAATAAAGTATACACATTTTTAATAAATTGCTCTTTCTATGTTGTTTTTCCCTTGTACAGATTTAATTAGATGTAAATATTTTGCCTCTCTTCATTATATTTAATTAAAGCTCTTATGAAGATTGTTCACGTAGAATGGTACGTTAAATGTGTTTAGGTGCAAACAAATGCTATAAATCTAAGCAAAGTCAACAGATAGGTAGTATTGGCTGCCAATCACTTTATTTGGGAGGGTTTTTTTTTCCTTTTCCTCCATCTTCACCCATGCTTACTACTTCTTTTTTATACCTTGTTATAATGAAATCAGGATCTTTACTAACTCTTTCATGTAGTATTCTAGTGCAGAATTATTATCTAGTGCAGAAGATTATATAAAATACCTTCTTTGTATAAGATTTTCAGAGTAAGTCATGTTTCTGGAGACCTGACAGAGACAATCATTAGTGGCTGTAGGGTAAAGGCTTTGCTTGCACCTGGGCCACAAAGGGCTATGTCTACTGAGGCCTTGGGGCTGCTGGTTCTGCAGCAGGCCCTGCCCTCCACCTACCATGTCTCCATAATTCCCTGGCCCACCACATAGAGCACCACTGCAGGCCAGATCCTACCTGAGGCCTTGTTTGACACCTTGGTCTACTAGATAGCCTACTCAATCACATATGCAATTTCAATGTCCTTCCTTCCTGCCTTGCTCCATAATGAGTTTACATGAGTGAGTGTCCAGTACTCTAAGGAACACTGAAATAATTTTTATCAATATCTCATTCATTGTTGCATTTCAAAGCTATACAGATATTTAAAATCTCTTCCTACAGATTACCTGGACTGATAGTGAGACTACAGAATACCTTTATCATTTTCTTGAAATCCATGGAAAAGCTAACATTGTACAGTAGGCAGTCTGGGGTTTTGTTTTGTTTTGTTTTTCTTGGTAGAGATAATCACAGTCCCAAAAAATGAGAGCAAGATGGCACAGGCATATACAAAAATTATATGACTGTTATAGTTATATAAATATGTTATGATTATATATGATGTTTCTAATTTTACTATGCATGTCCTGCTGCTAGCAGAGCATTTAAAACAACCAAAGGTGTGCTGTAGAAAATACAGTGGTATTACTAAGAAACTATTTATATTGGTCCTTGTTTTTGCTACTTAATTGGGAGAGTGACTGTATTCATTAAGCCTTGGTAGTTTTAGTATATGTCTTTAAATACTGTTGCGTATTACCCTCCATAATGTTGCAGGTACTAAAAATTTAACCAGTACTAGAATGGGGCCAGTAGAGGCTGATGTTACTTAGCTTGTACTTCCACAAAGGAAAGGAGAAAAAAAGAACAGTTTGAATGATTAGGAATCAATAGAAAAATTCTGCTGAGAATAGAGATAAGGGTCAATGGAGCATTAACTTAAACATCTGGGGGAGTTTTTCAGAGACTTATACTGTAAAAGTAAGTAATACTAAGATCATGTGCAAATTCACAGACCATTAAGGTAGTCACTTTAACTCATTTGACTCAAGGTGCCCCTCAGAAATGCCAACTCTTAGCTTTCACTCTTTTTTTTCTGTCTATAGAAATATAATAGAGCAATTGTTTCATTGCAAAAGTCTCAAAAAGACCACAACAGCCAGAATGTTTTTGACACTAGAGATTCCTATTTGAAATCTCTGTGTTAAAATGGGGTGAAAGGATCTCAGAGCACCCTGGCTGAGACTCACTGGACTAACTGGTATTTGATATGTCTGTAAATACAAAAAAAAAAAAGTTATAAAGAGGATAGTGCTTCTCTATTTCCATTGGGGACAGGATGTGAATTAATAAACTTAAATTACAAGACAGTGAGTTGAGGTTAGATACAAAGAAAAAGCTTTCTCATGGTGAGGATGTTTAAGCATTGGAATAGGTTACCAAGAGCGGTAAAGGAATTTCTATCACTGGAAGTTTAAAATACAAGTAAAATGAACATTTGTTTAGGATCGTTTAGGGAGAGAAGATTGTGCTTCAAACAAGGAGTTTAAACAAGACCATCTCTTGAGATTCCTTTCACCGTATCTTTCTGTCATTCCATGATTCTCTTTCCTTTCTAAAGTTTATCAACATTTTCTTAAATATCGGGATCTGAAATTATTTATTGTTATGAAACTTGAAGCAGCAAGAAAAAAATTTTTTTTTTTCATATTACAATGTTAACTACTTCCCTGAGTAATAGCAGTAAAATACTTCCCAATACAGTAAATTAATAAAACCACAGTAAATTTTCTCATGCTGAGGGTAACACGTACAACTGAAGAAATGTTGTTACCTGAAGGCACTTTTATATTACTGCTACTGCTCCCAGAGATGGCTGCTATTTACTTGACTCTAGTTGAGAGTTATTCCCACCCCCCCCCCCAATTTCTTCTTTCCTTTGACCTCCACACTTACTAGCTAGATATAGGGGATGTCAGTTGCTTTCCCATCAGAAATGGCCTTCAAGAGGCTTGGCTCTAGGAAGCTTTTCTTTCCTGTAGGCAGGAATTTTCATGGGAATAGGAGCCAGGCTGCAATGCCCTCTCCCAGCAAAAATTCTGAGTAGAGCCTTCTACTTGCTGTCTCTCAAGGCTGGTGTGAGGTTTCATTAACTTGCAGCCTTTGAAAATCTCAGTGGAAAGCCTAGAGCATAACATACTGTCACTGTTATTAACATTAACAAAATACAAAACCCTCTGTATGTACAGATAAATCACCAAAATGAAGCTACTTTAATATAATCACTAGAGGAAGGGCATGTTGTGTGCGACTCTCATTTGGAATTAGGTATGTTACTGAAAGCAACACACTATCATTATGTACACAGATATTTTTGGAACAGTCACAGTAAAAAATATTTTAAAAGCCAGTTGATTGATAAGTTACACCTCTTGTAGTTGATTCTGAGAGCATTTACAAAGCATGAACCCTTACAAGCAAGAAAATCAACAGTTAATGATGCAATGCCTTTTACACTACCTGCTGCTGCTGTTCTGGTTTGGGCCTGCCATGGGTCCTTTGTACAAAGTTGCTATACAGACCAATTTAACCAGTCAACCAGACTTGGGGTTCCCCTTACTGAGGCTAAGTACAGACATTCAAAAAGCCTGAGGCAGAATCGATCTTAGTTAAGCGGGTTTCTGTAAGCTGTGTAGATTAGATCAGTAATGACCAGAACATATGTTTTCCCTTTGGTGGGGAGGTGCTGCACCCACCTGCAGGGGTTCTCCTAGGCTCACTGCCAGGTCTGTACGTACATCATGGGGTGCTTTGTGATGGGTTTCATGCAGGGACACAGATGTCTCCAATCCCCCCCCCCCCCCCCCCCGGTACTCCCTGCCTATGGCTGACAGCTGGCCTGATGTAGGAGGTAGGACTGCAGAAAGGGTCTGTGCTGACTCGGCTCTGTGACAGCTCAGGGGTGAGGCCGGCTGGGTATTTGGCCAGAGCAGTGGAATATGTAACAAGTGATAGCACACTTCGCTGTGACCGGGGGGATAGAGGGGACCTGCAAAGGAGTCTGCTATGGTGGCGAACCACAGCTTAACTTGAATCAATAGGGAAACTGGTATTGAAATTCAATGAACTGGTCTAACCCACAATGATTAAGTTACAGTGCACATCCATCCAGGTTTATCTTAGACCAGGTTCCACCACTTTTAGACCAGTCTATGTGCACTGAACTTCTGTTCTGTTACGGGTTTAGACCGATTTCCAATCACTGATACCGGTAAAAGTTTAATGACTCTGCCAGCCCATAGATTCAATGTAGAGACTTTCTTGGCTGTGAGCAATTCTCCTCTATAATGCAGCCAAATAAATCTAAGTTTGTAATTCCAACCATGTTGCAATATTGAGAATTAAAAAAAATAATGTTTCTCTTTCTCTCTTTCTTGATCACTTGCTTGCTTGCTTTCATGGAGGAAACCTTTTTGAGGGTTTTTCGGAGGTAGAGGGGAGGGGTTTGGAGAATGTTTTTTGGAATAGATGCCATGATAATTCCAATACACTTCTGTAGATTTTGCTCACAATTCCTGTGGAAAGGCCATTCATAAGATAACATTTTTTCACATTAAATATCTTGTTCAGAAGTTCACAGCTATAAATAGGGAACACTACTATAACCTTAACTATAGAGCAGCTGTCCATCTGCAGTAGAGCTGATTTTTTGCTAAAATAAATAAATAAAGACATGTGCATTCATAAGTATTTTATTTAGTTTTTGGTTAGATCATTCTGTTAATTATGTGCATTTTATTTTCCAAGTTGCAAACAATTCAGTGAAACTGAATAAATCCCTGAAATTTCAAAAATATATTTTATCTATATATATATATATATATATATATATATATATATATATATATATATATATATATAAAATCAGTTTTAGTCTTAAACAGAATGATGATCCATCCACAATGATCACATTAGCTTATTATTTACTAGTAAGGTATGTGTGTGTGTCCTAGGTTGATGAATTGAATCAGACCCAGTTAGTGATGGAAAACCATTATATGCTGACATCTGTTCTGC
The DNA here is from genome assembly GCF_030867095.1 of Alligator mississippiensis. Classification (NCBI taxonomy): domain Eukaryota; kingdom Metazoa; phylum Chordata; order Crocodylia; family Alligatoridae; genus Alligator; species Alligator mississippiensis. The sequence continues at coordinate 64,490,603 of NC_081833.1, read as the reverse complement.
TGCCTTCTCTACACTGACTTGGCGATGTTAGTCAAATTAATTTCACAAATAAACATCACAACAGTGGCACCTGGCCTGGCAGCCCCAACTGAAAGAAATATTTAGAGCTTTATCCAACCTGCTTTTATTTATTATTTAACAGGATGGAAGAAGGACATTTTTTATGCACTTTAATTGCCGTTGTATTGGACCACATTTGGAAAGATCAAATTTTTAAGTCCTTGGCTCACTTGGCTCCGGCTGTGACACTCACAGCCAGACTTCAGAATGCAGCACCCACAAACCCAACTGCCTCTGGAAACCTGGCTCTGACTCTGGGTTCGCAGTGGTTTTTAAAAACAGCATAGCCTTTCCTCATTCAGTGTGATGTTCTTTTTAATTTCTAGCGCTGTCTGAGTCACATGCAGTAATTGATGAGCCTGCTACAGCTGTGACTAAAAGTGATTCTTTTAGGCCAAACAACAAAGACTCTTCCTTTATGATCCAGAGGTTGATCACTTTTTGGTGCTGACTTGGACAGCTGTGTGGCTTAGTTTAAGCCTAGGTAGACAGGATGACTGTATATCCACCATGACTGTAAAGGCGATAACAAGTCTGTCAAAGAAGATTCAGATACGTTTCTGAGGAAGCCTTGGAAACTTTTACTGCCAGTGTTAATACTGTATTGTCATGAGGACAGAGGACTTCAGGATGGCACTTGTTGTCTTGCACTAGAGCACTCAATGCACTTTGAATAAAAAAGCAGGAAGAAAACAACATTGACTCACTATTTGATTTTGGAAGTAAATCAGAAATATATGTATAGTAGTGGAAAACAGGTCTTTATATAAACAGCAGGGTGTTTGGTAACATTGGATGAATGGTAACTGAACTCTGTGCCCTGTACAATATTGGAGTAATGGCACCCAACACCTTGCTTTAAACATTTTTATAGTAACTCCTTTGTGAAGATTTGCTGCAGTTCACTAATCTTCTTTACTTTCACTTTCTTCCTTGCCAGGAAACACATGCCAAATCTTTTATGAGCTCACCATTCAGATATAATAAACAGCTATTTGTTAAACAGTATGGTCACCTGCTCAGGATTAGAATCATGTGGTAATGGTGCAATTTCAATGAAGGAAGTCAGCTGCCCTGTCTCGGCAACAGAATTCTTAGTTTGATGCTTACATGGGGCTTTTCATTAAATTCATTAATCTTCAATAATGTCTGTGCAAAGGAGACAGATAATCCTTAATGAAAAGGTCTTTTCTTAGGATCAGTCAAACTAAAGGTATTGAGTTTGCATTAAAAAGAAAAGTGTCTGTTTTGAATTACTGTTATCTTTTAAGAAGGTTGATTTCATTTCATTTTTTTCCCCAGGCTTGGTGTCTTAAACATACATAAGCCACTAGTATAGATTCCACTTCATATATGAGATACTCTCAGTTCAGTTTATTAAAATATGCATGCTAGCAGAATAATTATTGGAATCAAAGTAATGGAGGGGGCTCCTAAAACCCAATCTACAATTTACTCATAAAATACCATTGCAATCTGCACTAGTATGTAAAAATCAGCAGTTATTCCCACTGTGTTCATTCATTTGAAACAATTATACTTTTATCCGTTATTCCCTCAGTATAATCATACAGTTCTTTTGCATTAGTTGTATATTAATACTTTTGTCTTACCAGTATACTTCAGTTAAAACCCCAGCTAATATAAAACCCATCATCCTATAAGTAGGGGCTAGTATATTCAAAGAGTGCCTAATACCCTATTTATGATAGCTCTATATATGATCAAAATGGAAACATAATCTAGTTATCCAAATAACTTGCTATTTATCAGAACTTATATTTCCTCCTAAGCAGAAAGGCAGCAATTGCCAGATGAAATGATGACCAGGATAATCAATTCCTGTCAGTAAAATTTAGCTTGACATTGATGTGATTAAATCCATTAAAATTTCTCTAGAGAGTTACTAGTGAAAGAATATAAGATTCACAGAAACTATTTTTTTCAATTATTTTGCGTGTGATCCTGGATTAATGGCAAATGTACCGGTGATATAAATAAGCAAAGAATTGTATACTTTTAGGGCCAGGCACCTCTCTGATTAGTTATACAAGAAGTCTAAATCTTAGTTGTCACAGGATTTGGAGAAAAGGGTATGTGAAGAAGAAAAAGGGCATTTGTCACCTGTCCACGAAGCTTCGAGCACTTCCATTGTGTAGCATTTAATATAGCTGTTGTCATTATATCACCTTTTTAAATGTTATAGATTGCTTGGCAAACCTGACCAATTCTGTAGTTTCTAAAGGAATGGCTTATAGATTTGCTAGGCTAGATCACAAACCCAAATTCCATTATCTGAAGAGTGTCACCTGTTTCATTAAGCAAGATTTGTGCATTTATCCCCTTGTTTTAGATTTCAAGTAAATCTCAGATGAAATAATCAACACAATGAATTCCCTACTGGTTCAGCACAAAGCACATAAAGGAATTCAAATGCCCTTGAAAGTGAATTCTGTTACTGTCAATAATTTTAGAATTAAATTTGGAATGCCCAAGTTTAATGAAACCATTGATGGCTAGAAAATGGTATTTAGAAGTTTGCTTTTGGTAATTGGCTTGTAGGTAAAGTAGATATGCATTAGAACAATGGTCCAGGGCAACAGCAAGGGTTAATTGATTTCTAATAGCCTGTTTGTGCCTTCAAGGCCTACTGTGTCTAATACAGGCAAGCAGCAAGCAGAGATACAGGCTGGGAAATTAAAGACATGTACCACACTGTTCCATAACATGACATAAGGTGGCACCAGGTCACAGAGCCCACTAGCAGGGCTCTTGGGATTTCCAGGTTTTGGGAACAGACCAAATTAGGAGAAGACTTGGAAAACCCAAAATAGGATGTGTGCTTGTGATGGGTTTGTGAAACAAAGGAATATGCTGAAAAGACTCAACGTGGCTAGTATGATGATCACAGAGAGACCAATCAGTGAGGCCCCAAAGATGAAGTGTCATCACAGGGGGAAAAAGATACATAAGGAAGGATTTCAGAGCAGCAAAGGGTCCCCAGGAGGGGAACCTGAGACCACCAGGAACAGAGGGCACATTACCAGTCCATCTCACCCACCCCACTGGGGGATGGGGTGGGCCTCAGACTCCAACCTCTAGGCTACTGACATCTGACATTCAAGAGAGAACCTCAGAATGAAGCTTACACACTGGACAGATGTACCTTGACCCTGTGCAGCTTTAGGACTGGTAGATATAGAATTGTTTACATTATTCTTATCTTCTATCACTGTGTGTCAATAAAATTCACCTATTATTGAATAGAAAGGTCGTGGTCGGTCTGAGGGTTTGGGTCCACCCAGAACAACGTATCTGGGTCATAAATCCAGTGCCAACACCATAAATACATGTTTTGGAGATACCATAGAGGCTACTGGACTATGAACACAGGAAAGAGCTTCCAAAGAAAGGCACCTCCTAGAATTTTTCAACACTTGCTCAAAGTAGTGTTTTAGCTCACTTTAATTTCACAGGCATATTTCTATTTTTTATTGCATTTCTTATCCTTCTACTGTATTTCAGAATGATGCTTGCTTAATTTTCACATAGTAACTCTGGTGTAGTCATCCTGTATACAGAATTCAGTCTAATTTTTTACCAAGAAAAAGCTACACTGTCTTCTCTTGGAGATGAAGCAGTTCCTGGCTAACAGCCAGTCTGTGGACCAGATTCTACTATCGTAATCCCATTGTCTTAAAGATTACTCTTTAAATGTAAATGATGAATTACAAGTGGGAAATGTGCGACACTTCTGTGTTATCCCCTGAAAGCAAACTTAATATAGCACAATCTAAGAACAAATCTACTGGGCTTACACTATATAAATAGGCTTTAAATATTAAGCATTTTAATTTTGTTTAAAACTATGTAAAATTATACTTTTTATAATCTGCTTTATAGATCTTTAAAAGTAAAAACAGACATTAAGATAATTAGTTCTTTTGGCACTTCAGAAACAATATTTTTCTCATTTTAAACTCTATATATTTACATGTAGTCTTCTTTAAATTGATTTAAGTATATATTTACAAGAAAAATGCAATGGAAAGAAAGTGTTACAATAATTACATATAACATTGATGTTAAAAATATTATTAAGATTAGAAAGACAAGAATTGAAATCCTGGAATTAAGACAGCCTTTGAAATTGATTTTTATCCCTTCTATGTACAATAATGCCTATTTTTAATTACATTTCATCCTTTTTTCCAAAGTAGCCAATGGGAAATAAAACCAAACATAGAAAAGTTAAGCCTGAATGGATACACTTTGGTAAAGTAAGGAGCAATTGGAAATAGAGGGTTTTTTAGCATTAGGTAATCTTAATAGTAGGTACCAGTACCTCACAACCTGGATGTAATTTTTTTCCTCTTCAACATTGCATGTTCTCTAGACAAGGATAATGGATCAAATTTGTGTCTTATTTAGACTGACAAAGTTATCTAGATACAAGGTATCCATGGTAGAAAGAAAGAAATGTTTCCAATGTAGAAACAAACCCATCAGTTTCTGCACATCAATTAGGAAAATTTAATTAAAATTTCTTAAAAGTTCCAGTCCTATAAAAAGTTTATCAGAATAGGTTAAATTATGCTATGAAAAGGAACTCTCCTTATTACTTGAATGTCTGTCTACATATTTTATTTTTCCTTGGAGTAAAGTATGTTTATGGCATGTCATAAATAACACTGTACAATGGCTAGTTCTTCCGGAAAAGAAAAAAGTGTGGAAGTGAATGGTAAAGTGAAATGTGTTTGCAGTGAAGATACAGAAGAATGTGAGGTGACTGGACATAACCACTGAGTAATATTTGTTTTCAGTAGGAAGAAAAAATCTCATAGCAACATGTTGGGTTTGAATTAGTCATTCAAAAATATGCCTGGTTTACTTATTTCCCTACTAAAGAAAACCACTACAAATTGATCAATTACATTTTTTGAGCAACTAGACATGAATATGTATGCTTGTATACTTTTAATTTAATATATCCATCTAAAATAATTAGGGTCGACCAAGAGAAGCGTTTCCTCATGGTTTTGTGGCCTGTTCGCTTATTTCTAGAATAAGAATAAAATGTAGTGTGTTTTCATCTGGTTTTCCTTTTTAGCTATTATGAAGCATTTTTACATATATGAACATATATTATGACATCCATGGTGGTATAATATATAGTTTGCCTTTTTTGCTAGGCATCCAATAGAGTAAATAGGTTTAATTTTTAGAGGTGACTAACATCTCAGACAGAAGTCATATTCAGAAAGCTTTTGTCTCCATTATATGGTCACCAGAGTACACAAGCATCCCTTTTATTCAATGTCCTGCTTCTTTTTCATCTTCTTTGAAGGAAAGCCCAGCAGTCTACTTATCTTCTGTGGCTGGATAGACAAAAAAGATGTCTGAGCCAGCCTGGAGAAACTGAAGAAGACTAAGACAGAATGATGCCAAGTTTTCTTGACCCCAGAAGAGCACACCAGTAGGTGACGACAGCCTGAGGATTCAGTGACATCTCTCCCTGTGAAGGGCTATATTGAGAAAGAACCTTTCCACTTCCTTCTTCTCCACTGATGAGTGCCTAATGGATTCCTGTCAGAAGCCAGCAAGGTGGTCAAACCAGCATTTCTGAAGTGCAACCTAGTCAAACTAATACCAATATCTATGCTTCTTAGCAGTCTTGGATTTGCTGGAGCTCAATAAGGGTATGATATACATCTGCAGAGCATGGGAGCTATTAACAGTGTGTGTACACAACAAGAAATGTGGTTGTAGGGCTAGACAACATAGTAATAAATCAATGCACCACCTCCTTGTACTTCTGGAGCACTGCACACAAGGGCAGCATCATTAGGTTATTCGTATTTGCTGTAAATATTGGAATTTTTTCATATTCTACAATTAAGTTGAAGAGAGAGAGAATTTTGTATGGTTCATCACGAAAGCACTTTGAGTGATGCTGTCCACTATTTGTAATCAGGAGCTGGTCAAGAGTGGAAACTCTAAGAGGCGTGGAAGAAAATAGGCATACTCTTACTAATCAAGCATTTGAAGAAACTCATAACAATTGTAATTATCAGTCTTGGGTCTTCGATTAGATGTACTCAGGTTTCATAATTTCATATTCCCTTGGTCTGCCCGAGAAGCCAGGACTGTATGCCAGAAAACAAGTTACCATTTCAGAGATATTTGTGAGAAATGGAAATATCCATCAAAGTGTTCAGGAAAGAGCTGTCCATACAGAGCTTAAGTTTAAGGTGGTTGCACTACATTTACAACCCTAGAGAAAAGAAGAAAATGTGTATTCATAATGGATTTAAACTACTTGGCACCCAAGTACCATATACATTCCAGAAAATACTGTTCAAGCACAACGGGAACTTTGAGACATCCTAAAAATGGAAAACTTTCTTTAAAACGTGTTTAGTGCGTTGCTACTGCCAACAGACATCTGGACTAACAACCACTCCTAGCTCTTTATGTTTTTCACAGCACACGCGGCTGGGCTGGGTTTTTCTTTTCTTTTCTTCCCCCTTCCCTTCCCCACCCCCCAGTTAATGAAGATGAAACTGCATGAAAACTGGCTTTCTTGTAAATGCACTGTTTCTTTTGAAGCACACCTCATACAATTCCCTGGATGAGCTAAATGGGGAAAATTTTGGCTTGCATCACTGTCTTTTGATTTTATTGTTGCTGACATCTCTTCTAATATAAAGAAGGCATTGTGTGAATAGAAGCTCTGCATCTATTGCTTTTTCCACTGCTAGATGTTCTTTGTACATCCATTTCTTTCCTGAAGATTAAATAAAATGTATCCTTTTCATAGCTAAAAATATAAGCCCCCATACCCTTTAAGTAAGTAAATCACAATATTGTGTGCATTACAGTATGAATAAGATTTCCATCAGATATTACCTCAAATGTTTTAATTTTGTAATGATTTTTTGTTTCAGTCACACTGCAAAGAAGTGAAGTAATACAGATTATAACAGATCATTAAAATGTCATCCATATCTCATAGCTTAAAACATTACCTCCTTATAGCACTTAAAACTGAAAGAGCAGCAGATATGTATGACGAAAAAGAAAATCTCTAAATGTGTGTCTACCATGTTCACTGAAATCTTTAAACGTGAAATACTAAAAAGTTCAAGACAATAAGAAAAGCATCAGATCTGATAGTTTTGTTTTAATGTATATGGAAAAAGTCAGTAAAAATATACTTGTTATAAAAGATTCATGCTTTCAGTTGTATCTAGAAATATAAGCTGTTGCTATCAACTCAGCAGCAACTCATCTCTGTCTGATAATTATGACCGTACTTAGCTCTGCCTTAAAGTTTTAGATGTATAACAAAATGTCTAGCATAATAATGAGTCAGTAGGGGCATTGTGCATGAAGCCAGATACAATCCTAATTTCATCTCTAGAAAATTGCTAATTTACTGCTAACACTTGCAAAAAAAATACTACTGAACATCAGACCTTTGACCTGAAGATTAGGTGCCTTTCAGCTCAATATCAATGAATGTGGTTTAAGCATGCTTAGAGGTCTGTATGGCAACAAGCCCACTTTATCTAATAAGTCTCCCGTGCTTTCCCACACAATTACCATTTTACCTCCCTAACTAGTTTTGAGACTCCCTCATGATACTAATGTAAGAAAAGCTGTCTTGAACCTTCTGGAGGGGAGAGAAGTTCAGCATGTAAAAAGAGACTCTAGAGGGCAAAATGTGGTCCTGCTTAGAGACTCAAATTAATCAGTCCTTAATTTTCAGTTGGACTTTGAGGCTGGTTCATTTGTGACCTTTGTGTCCATGATTACAAGATTCCTCCTATGATTGATCTGAATTGTTTCCATTGGTGGCTGTATCTTGCATACACTTCTTTTAATCCTTGCCCCCACAAAGCATGTAAGCATCTGCCAAACTTTAAGAAGAAATAATCCGTTTCTTTCAGTTGCACTGCTCATTTGCTCAACGTTGAGTCTATTTTTAAGTGAATTTTTAAATCAGAGTCTTAAAGTGAAAAACAAGTCATTATCTTAAGAAAGAAACTTGCCAAGCAGTACACTATTAAATACAGCCTTTTATTTCTCACCTACTAGTTTACCTTGAATTTTCATTAAAAATCCTTTGGCCTTTTGAGGAAATCAGTAAAAAAGTGAACAAATGCAGAGTTACCTGCAGGTAATGCCTTTTCATTATTTGTCTTAGGTGTAAAAGGAATTTAATCAGGAGATTGTTAAATCACAGAGAATGCACATTTGCAGGTATACCCTCTTCCATAGCTGATAATGATGAGTTTACAAATAGAATCTAGTGACTTAATTACAAGAATGATTAGCAAATTCAAATAGCATGAGAGAGCGTTCAGTGACAAAGGTATTTTAAAGCAGTCATTTTGGCCAGGATGGATTGGGTTGGGGCCTAGCTCTTTTGGACCACAATTTTTAGGGCCCTCCTCAAAAGAGGCAAGTAAGCCACCCCTGAATAGCGCTGCTTGGATGCCTTGGTAGCAGCGTCAGGTTCCTTATGCCCCTTACAGAGTCCTATGACCATCACAAAAAGACCATCACTGTGTATACTTAGGCAAGAGTATAGAGGAGTAGATTCATAGATTTATAGATTGTAAGGCTGGAAGGGACCTCAGAAGATCATCAGGTCCATCCCTCTGCACCAAGCAGGAAAGATAACTGGGGGGGTCAGGTGACCCCAGCAAGGTGAGTGTCCAGTCTCCTTTTGAAGATTTCCAGGGTAGGCGATTGCATCACCTCCGGAGGGAGCTTATTCCACAGTCTGGACACCTTGACAGTGAAGAAGTTTTTCCTAATGTTGAGCCTGAATCAGTCTTCCAGGAGTCTGTGGTCATTACTCCTAGTTTTTCCCAAGGGTGCCCTAGTGAACAGCTGTTCACCTAGTCCTTGATTTCCTCCATAATATAGCAGTAAGCTGCTATCAAGTCCCCTCTCAGCCTTCTTTTTCTCAGGCTGAAGAGTCCCAGATCCCACCGCCTTTCCTCGTATGACTTGCATTTTAAGGCTCTGATCATACAGGTGGCTCTTCTTTGGACTCTTTCAAATTTGTCCACGTCCTTGTTAAAGTGCGATGCCCAGAACTGGACACAGTACTCCAGCTGTATTCTCAACAGTGCTGAGCAGAGCAGAAGAATCATATCTTTGGTTTTGCTGGAGATGTATCAATTGATGCATGCCAGAGTATTATTTGCCTTACTGGCTACTAGGGTTGTACAAAGCTTCAGGTGGTGATTCAATTCGGAGGAGATTTGGCCTAATTCAGTGGCCGAATCTCTGAATCCAAATTGAATCAGAGGACCAATTAAAAATCAATTCAAAGCTCTCTGAATTGATTCAGAAAAGATTCGGAGAGCTTTGTGATTCAGGCAGTTCCCACCACCTTCAGGCTGGTAAGTAGGAGGCAGAGGTGGGGGGGCTGGAGCAGAGGGGAGGGGACTATGGGGGGACCCCTGCCAGACCCCATCTCCTGCCTGCTCTCCCAGACTCTCCCTGACCCCTGCCTGCTCCCCCAGCCTCTCCCCATGGCTGCCCCACTCACCCCAGCTCCTGGCCCTTTAAAAAAAAGCCCACGCTCACAGGGTGTTGCCCAGTGGAGGGGCAATCCCCACTGCCCCCCACTGCCCCCCACTGCATGGGGTGCTGTTCCAGACCTCCAATGGCTGCCCTTTAAGAAAAAAAACCCACCCCCACACACTCACCGGCTGCTGAAGTGGCCTCAGGACTTCAGGAGGCTCATGGCAGAGCCCCCCCCCCCCCATAGCATGGGGCAGCGGTGGGCAGTGGGGATTTCCCCCCCAGCCAGCCAGGAGCCAGTGAGTTTGGGGTGTGGGTTGGTTGAGGTTTTTTTTTAAAGGACCAGACCTGGGCTGGGTGGGACAGCCTTGGAAGTGTGTGGGGGTTGGGGGGACAGGGGCTCATAACAGAGTCCCTATATGGTATGGGGCAGTGAGAGGCAGCAGGGATGGCCTGTTGATGGGGCCTGTATGATTCTGAGATTCGGCTGATTTGGCAGCAGCTGAATCTCCAAATTAGATTCAGCCAAATCAATTTGGGATAGTGATTCGAATCACTGAATAGAATCACTGTCCCCCGAATGGGCTGAATCCAAATCCAAAGCAAACAGTAGCTGCTTTGCACAGGCCTACTGGCTGCAGCATTGCATTGCCAGCTCATATTCATACTACAGTGTACCACTGTTGCCAAGAAGACTAGTGGCATCCTGGGCCACATTGGTAGGTTTGTTGCCAGTAGACCCAGGGAAGTGATTATTCCCCTCTAATCAGCACTGGTGAAGCCACATCTGAAGTACTGTGTCCAGTTTTGGGCCTCCCACTACAGAAAGGGTGTGGATAAATTAGAGGGAGTCCAGCGGAGCGCGACAAAAATGGTGAGGGAACTGGGGCAAATGACTTCTATGGAGAGGCTGAGGAATTGGGCTTATTTAGTCTACAGAAGAGGAGACTAAGAGGGGACTTAATAGCAGCTTTCAACTACCTGAAGGGGGGTTCCAAAGAGGATGGAGCTGGACTGTCCTCATTAGTGGCAGATGACAGAGCAAGGAGCAATGGTTTCAAGTTACAACAAGGGATGTTTAGGGTAGATAATAGGAATAATTTTCTAACTGGGAGGGTAGTAAAATACTGGAACAAGATACCCAGAGAGGTGGTGGAATCTCTGTCCTTGGAGGTTTTTAAGACCTGGCTGGACAAAGCTTTGGCTGAGATGATCAATTTGGGGATAGTCCTGCTTTGAGAACGGGGTTGAACTAGATGACCTCTTGGGGTCCCTTCCAACCCTATCTTTCCATAATTCTTATGCCAGCAACTTGGAACAAAATATTTAGTCCCTGTAGCATAAGCTTTGCTAGTTTTTTTTAATGTTTTCCTTGAATACTACTTCATCATCGACTAAGGTCCAGAGAAAGGATTCTAGGAAGTTGCTCAGGATTATTGTTATTTATTATTTATATTACAGTACCACCTAGAAGCCTTTGTCATTGAGCTCAGTTATGAAGCTCTATTGTGCTAGATAACTGCACACATATAGAGCACAGCTATGAGGGGTAGCCAACGTCTCTTATTCTTGTCAGCTTTCATGAGTAAAAACCCAACCCTGTGAGCTAGGACATGCCTTGTTGCTGGTTTTCGTAATAGCAAGAGAATATTTTTTTCTTCAGTGGAAACAGGAATAATAGGATAGAACAACTGGTGCCTGACCTTCATTTGCTAGTTTCTCATAATGATGCAAGAACTAAAATTATCCTGCTAGTTGGCAAATGCCTCTCCTGGGGATTTACTTACTGCCTAGCATCTTGCTTTTATTATGTGATCAGACATATGTATGGCCCTGCTGGCTGAGTGATGCTGTCTATGGGTCTACTTTAGGAATGAAAAGGGGATCACTAGAAAAATGATTTCTTATATTAGCTAATGTTACACGTGAACCTAGATTTTTTTTCTCCATATCTCGCTTTGCAGGTAAGTCAAACCATTCACGGTAATGGACAATATTTGGACTGTTTTCTGTATAAGGGGGTAGTTTTTAACATTCATTTAGATTATTTAGGGGGTCCCTGAAGTTGCCATTGGTCAGATCAGCTATTTATGAAGTAAGCTCCAGTTACTGCTATTGTTAAATGTCTCTGTTCAGCCAAGCATTGATTCATATTTTTAGTTTAAAGCATGTTTAGGTCTATCGCTATCAAAAAAAGAATGTATGTAGATTAAAGAGATTGGAAGTTGAGAGATGTTTCCAGATTCAAGAAAAGGGAACCCGAGCTTGTATATATGTGTATGCATGTGTGTTTTCCCGTTCCCTGTTATGCAGCTATTTCTTTGTTCGTACATGTTAATTTGATTCCAATACCCCATATGGTGAGTTATCACTTTGATGTATTAATGTCACTAACAAAATCCTATCAGTTTGTTTTTGTGTTTCTTTCATGAGTGGCTGTATCAGCCAATGAGACATGTAAGTATGGAATTGCTACACATGAAGCTAATGTCATGTAGACATCCAGGAGACAGTACTGCTAAATAGTCCACAATGTAAACTCTACTAACTCAAATGTTGACAGGTGCAATCACAAAGTTATACTCGAAAACAGAAGTGCATTGCATATAAAGGATACATGAAAAGGCTAAAATTTAACTTAAAAGAAATTAACCTGAGAAAATACAGTTGCTTTTGTTATTGTTTAAATAAGAATCTGTTCATTTTAAAAGTCTGCACACATGATTTCCTCCAAGATACTTGCCTTAAATAAGCCTTGACTAAGTCTGATGAGGCAATCTGAAACTCATGATCCTTACCCGAACCTTGTCCTCTTTGATAGCTTGCACTGATTAAAATTACTTAGATTAGTGCAATTTGCTGAAACACTACCAGGGTGAGTCTTTCATAATGACTGCAACAAGAGATACTTGCATGTGCTACACCAAAACCCTAACATTATTATTAGGTCAGCGAAGCCCATGATGTAAATGATAAAATGGGACTATCTGGGGTTCTGTAGGTTCCTTAATTCTGTATAATGTAATAATTGTCTGTGTTATGTCTCTTCAAAGGAACAAAAGAATAAAATAATAATTGGTCTGATTGATTCATTCTTTTTCACCGACATTTTGATCTTCATCCCAAACCTTTTGACCAACAATTAATTCCTAATTTCCATTTGTGGTTTGCATCATTCATGGATTACAATGTACTAAAATAAATGCCTTCACTATTATTATAGATGGATCATTTGCAGTTGGGTAGTTTAGATTCTGTTGGATTCAGTAGTCTGTGGCTATTTGACTCCACCTGAGAGCTCCTCTATGTCTGCATCCTGTTTTGTGGTGCTTTCGGGGGGGGGGGGGGGTGCTGTCAAACACTGTTACCCTCCTTCTGCTCACCTGTGCCAAACCCAGAAGGGCAGCAGTTAAGTTGCTCTGTGGGCATCCCTCACCAATGCACTCTGTAACAGTTACTAGGAACCCATCCTCCACCTTCCCTTCCCCCGCTACCACCACCATCACCTATGTGGCTCTATAGTTCGATGTTTGGCATGTGCAAGTGGAAGTGAGTTTTGAAACTGCAAATGCTGCAGATCCTCATATTCCAAAGAGCCCAAAAGAAAGAAAACAAATGAAATTGTATGTCAAGTTCTTGGGTAATCACAGTAATTTACTGGGTACCCAGTAACTGGTATGGGGCCCTGACTCACGGACTATTTGAAGTACATTTGTGGAAGCTCTACTTGGATTTATAACAATATTTTAGGCAGGAAAGACTATTTTCCAAAAGGACATAATAGGATTCACCATAAGGCTACAGCATGATACATGAAAATGGTTCTTTGACTTGTCTACCTGGATTTATAATCAAAACAAGCTGGATCATTTAGTAATATAACAGGCTATAATGTATTTTAATAACTAACTGAGGGAAAAGAAAGTAAAAACACAAAACAAAACTAAAAAACAAATCCAAAATGTCAAAGATTCTGTTCTGTGAATAAATAAGCTGAATATGGTCATTAATTAGTATTGAAATTCTGTTACCAGTCAATTGTTTTATCTTTTCTTTCCCTGAAACTAGCACATTTCTTACCTATTTAACTCTGCTAGTGACCTTGCTATTAATGGGTCCCGCATATCATGACAATTTTTTAAAAATAATTGCTTTTTTTGAGAAAAACTGACCTATTTCTTTATCCCTGAGGGTAAGCTGAAGCTCTAGCTATTACAACCCAACAATCAAACCACTCTAGATGAAATGACCTCTTCTGAACTGTGTGGTTATGGAGTGCTGCTAAAATGTTGTATGTATTATGTCCTTAATTTCACTCACCTGTTTCTTCCCGGATTGTTTTATTATTTCATGTTTAGATTACAGCAGGACCCAAGACTTAAACTAGGATCAGGGCCCCACTGTGCAGACTGCTTTGAAAACCGGTCTCTGCTCTAAAGAGTTTACACCTTAAGAATATGAGTGATATAGGAAGAGATCATAAATAAAGTAATACTGGTCCCCTGGTCAGGTCAGATCAAAGCCATTAGGGCTAGATTCTGACTCTAGGCTGAGTCCCAGGCAAAAAGCACTGTACAATTTGCTCCATACATGGGAGATATTGTGACTATATGCATCTCTTAGGCACACATTCTCCGTGAGCTACACATGAATTTAAGCAAGCTTAAATTTAATGCTCCTTAAAATAATGAACATTAAGTGATTTTGGCAGGTGTCTACACATGATGGGATTTGGAATTAACTTAATCCAAGGTCAGTCCAGCCTTGCCGTGTGCCTCTGTGACCACCAGGGGGAGCTCCAACCTATTGAGTCAGGTTTTTTTTTTCTGATTTAGAGGTCCCTCATATTGTGAGGCCCTAAACTGTAGCTTAAGTAGCTTAAGCCTAAATCCAGCAGTGGTGGTAACAATCCTGCTGTGGCACCCCCACAGTGCCCTGTAGCTTCTCCCCCATGTCCAGATGTTGACCCTGCAGAGGCAAGAGGCAGAAGGCTTTTGTGTGCAGAGATAAGATGCTATGTAACAGAGGCCCTGTGCTGCCCAGCCTCAGATCAGCGGTCAGCTGTGCATGGGTTCTCAGGGACCGTGGTAAGCTGCCCAAGCAGGCCTGGGCCCAGATGGCCACCAGCCAAACCCTTCAGCCCTGCTTGCACCCCTGGGGCTAGCATCCTGCTGGGAGCTGGCTGCAGGCAGCCTGCCTCCCCTGCCCCTTTCTCAGGGTGGGACAGGCTAAGCTGATGGCAGCACCTGCAGCTCCAACTCCAGCTCCAGTCCCCACCCTTCCCTCTCTCCCTGAAGGCCAAGCGCTCTGCCACACTGCTGCTCAGCCCACAGCACCCAGGCTCAGGGTGCACAGGGCTCCTGGACAACTGAGATGAGGGGCTGGCTGCACCCCTACCCTCCCTGCAGGGAGCCCCAGCCCCTCTCCCACACCACCACTGCATCCCTGGCAAGATCCTGCTGTGTGTGCCCTGGGAAGTGCATGATGAGTTGTTTGTACAGGTGGAGGGCTTGCTGAGCCACTACACCTTGCTGGTGCCCTCAGGCACACTTGTGCTCTTGATTCAGGACCCTGGTATGGGGGAGGGGGGAAGCCCAGGCTTCCCTGCAACCTCTGCCACCTAATGGAGGGTTATCTCATGGAGGGTTACCTGTCACAGAGCCACATGTCTTTGCACACTGCTACTGAGGAGGACATCACCACCGTCCTTGGCATATGAGAGGCCTGTGCCCACCCAGCTGCAGGGATATGAGATGCTCAATGAAGTTTTGAACTGTATCCCGCCTCTCTTTGTACTGGGGTCGGGGTGGGGGTAAACCTGTGGCCAGGGGAGTGTAGCTGGGCCGGGCAGGGATTAGGGGCAGGGGCAGCACTAGGGAGTAGGAAGGTCTCCCCCAACGCAGAGTTTACCATGTGTCTGGGGTTAGCAATGCTAGTGGCTTCGTGCGGGGCTCCCCATTAGCAATGGCATCCACCTGCTCCTGATGTCTATGGCCTACAGTGAGCAACAGGCCAGCACTCAGCCAGGATTCACCTTGAGGAGGAGCTGGTGCTGCTGGTAGCTGGTGGTGGCGTGGCCAGCTGCTTCTCCTGACGGGGTGTGGGGCTGGGTCTAAAGTAAAGCAGCTTCTGGGCAGGGCCGCCCAAGCTGTCAGTGGATGCAGCACCTGGGGAGGTGGGGAGGTCAGGGAGCTGAAGGCCCAAGGTTCCCTCCTCTGGTGACACATCACCAGAGGCATCAGGGCAGAGTGCAATCAAGGTCAGGCTTCTCCTGCTGGTGGCACTCACAGGGGTATGGCCTGGTTCCTGGGGTGCCAAAATGCAGGTCAGCTCCAGCCTGAAGGGTATAGTCTCTTGGGAATGACCAGACTGAGGATTGAAGTCTGTCATGGCCAGTCACTGTGTCTGCAAGACCTTGGCTTTCATGCAGCACTGCCACACCATCTGGGAGAACTTGCACAAGCATCCTGGCTGACATGGCCTCATAAATCTGGACATTTGAGTACCTGTCTTAAGCAAATTGACTCTAGACATTGGCCCCACCCCAGAGTGCCACAAGGCCACACACCTCCTCCCAGGTCCAGTTGGGGACCTGGATGGCTGGGATGGGTGTGGGCAAATGGGTGGGACCAGAACTCAGTGGGAAGGATATTCTGGACATGCTCCCTGTCTCGGCTCTCTGGACCCCCTGCAAGGCTGTCCCTGAGATGCCAGCCCTGGAGGACTGCCAGCAGAACCAAGGACAAGGGCACAACTAGGGATGGGGAGCAGTGCTGCAAAGGTGCTTCACCACAGGGCCTGCAAAGAGACAGAGCTGGGGTTGAGCAGAAGCAGGGAGCAGGTCCTGGCCCTGCTGCCATAGAGAGCAGGGCCAGCAGCCCTGGGAGGAAACATGCTTATTGAGTGTTAACCTACTGTTGTTCTTTTTCCCCTGAGCGCAAGACTTGGTTTGGCTACTTTGGACAGTGAGTAAGAAAGACTGAGCCAAGGCTTGGCGTATTTCCCATTTTCCCCTCTTAGACTCCCATTATTTTCAAGGAAGGGACTGATTATCTCTGTGTGAAGTTATGTAACAGTGGTGTCCACAAAAGGCTTGATCACGTACCTTCTAATAAGCCCATGCAGGAAGTAAACATTTCAATCATACCATCTAATTTTTTCTTCTCAATACCCATGTTACTGGTCTGTGCATGGAAATGAGCAAGGAAATGGACAAGGGAATGAGCCATTTAACAGAGGTTACTCTTTCCTATGCAATCAGGTTGCAAAGTATATGGAGAGGGGTATACAGTGGTTATGGATTCGTTCTGCCTTCCAACAACCTAGTCAAACCAGATGGGCCAGACCTGAGGGTAATAGAAGCTATACAAAGAAAGGTATTATGCTTCAACCTAAATTACCCATGCAACAACTATGGGTTTTTAGATGTTTCTGTGTCAGTTTTGCTCTAGCAGCTGGATATTGCTCCTTACCCAAGTGATAGTCATTGTGTCTACACATGCCTTTGAGCTGGAATCAGTTTACTCATGAGTAAACTACTCACAAGTAAATGCTTCTGGACAGGTGCCTATATATACAGGGAATCAGGAACAGATTTGTTGCTAATGGCAGCAAACTGCTCCCTCTTCCTGGTGCCCTGCAATGGGCCCCTGCTGCCACCAGGGGCAGTTCTGTTTCTAGCCCCCGCCCTGCATGCAGGGTAGAGGCTGCGGAGTCTGTTCCTCCCTCAGCTCAGTGAGTGCAGAGCTGGATGAGGAATAGGCTGAGCAGCTGGGGAGATAAAGGTCTCGCAGCACCAGTTCCACTGTCACAGAGCTGGCGCTGAGAGATAAGGCTCTCCCAGTGCCAGCTGGTGCTGGGAGCATCTTGCTGGTGGAGAGCCATTTCCCCACCAAGCTCCACAAACACAGGACAGGTGCTAGGAGATCTTTTTTTTCTAGCACCAACTGCATGGTAGTGGGGCTAGCACTGGGAGATTCTTATCCCCCAGCAGGGGGTTGGCAGCTCTGAGGAAGTTCGGTGGGATCAGGTAGGGCTGATGGGTCTGTGTGGGGAAGGAGTTTGGGGGGGGGGGGGGGGTTGTACATTGCATGGGGGAAAGGGGCTTGGAGGACTGAAACTAGTCCACTCAGGGTGGGAAAGTAGGAAAAGTATAGCTTCGATGGTGGGGTAAGCAACTGCAGCTGCTCTTCAAACATGTACAGACATTTGGTAGATCAGGCTAACCTGTGCCTGATCTAATGTAAAGTAAATTAGATTAGGCCTGCCATTTTTGCTGGATCTGAGATTTCTGAATGTACATGCAGATCCACACTTAGATTGACCTAACTCTAGCTAAGTCAATCTAAGTGTAATGTGTGCACGTACCCTCCATGAACCAGAATAGTTTATATTGTTGTTCCATTAATCTTGATTTCCCACCCTATAACTTCATACATTTCCAGAAGTGAAATCAACAATCGGATGGGCTTAAAACTAAGAAGAAGGAAAAAGGAACAGTTTTGATAGATTCCAGGTAGCGTAATTGTTTTGCATAGATAGTGAACTTGGACTATGTTATTTGACAAAAGGGCACAGGTTAATGAAAGGAAAGCGGGTTCTTTCAGGATATACCTTTTGAAAGCATCTAAAACTGCTTCAATTTTAATTTAAAGATTCACATGGTAAAATAAGTACTTAAAAGAGTAACATAATTTAAAATAAGTATCATGCTAAAGGGCATGTTTCTGCATGACTTCACTTAATAGCTATAGTCTACAGCCTAATACAGCCTTTCAGATTATTGCAGTGTGAGTGCTTTTTATTTTTTTTATAGTTGTACAGTAAGCTATTTCATTCTTGGGATAGTAAAAACATGTTTTTGTTGTTGACTTTGTAAGTTATAATTGCATAATTGGAAACAGCTGCTAACATAAAAAATAACATTTTAATTAATATATTTGTGTTAGAAAATTTCAGACACCTGAATAGCTTGTGAGATTTTAAAACAAAGTACAGATTTGGTTGTGGATTGTTTAGGATATAGTTCATTTTGCATTTGTATAACCAATCAACAGTTAATGAAACAGTCAATGGATTTTATACTGTAATTTGGGTATAAATAAACTGGCTTAAATAGAAAAAAAACACAGGTCAGGTAAAATCTGAGATTCTGGGTCACTGGTCTGCTGGGAATAATGTCTCTTTTCTCCCTTTTCTCCCTCTTTAAAAAAAAATGTGTCAAATTAGTGTATTGCTTGCTGTGTTTTGGAACTAAAGTTGAATAAAATAACAGATGTAATCCTGTGCAGTAATAATTAAATGTATTCCTCCGTGCCTCCCCTCGCAGGACCAGAATGTAATCTGGATTTTGCCAGGAATCCCCAAAGTCTTGAAATTCATAGAATTTTCCCAAATGCACACAGCCATATCAAGCCTCTGATACAACCCCTCTGGAAAAAATCTGTATTCCATCCAGAGACTGAAATAATGACCACTGACAGCCTGTACTCCCATGCAGGGTTTTAGAGATGATGGACTGATCTAATTACACATCTATCAGTCTTACTCTGGGCTCACCTGAAACTCTCCTATGCACCAGCCTGTTCTGAACGATTGTAAAGACTGCCACACAATAGCAGTTTCTTTCTGCCAATCCCCAGCACAAATTCAGCAATTCAATATGGCTTATGTGGCATGAAGTAGAGCCTTGAATGGATGTTCCATGTCTCAGATAATTTTAACTTTGAATAACATCTTCCCTTTCCAGAAAACATAGATTAATTATTTGGAATTATTTGTATAAACTTTCATAAAACTTGTATTAAAAAAAAGAGGCACTTGTTGAATAAACAATTCCTTATACCAATAAAACTATAAAAAAATAGCTGGAGTTCTTGGTTAATTGCCAGTAATATATCTGCATCATAAATTCTTTCATTAGGTAATAGTATACTTTAAAATTCAATTATCATTTCCAATCAGAATATTTAATTCAGAATGTTTATCTGAAAACCAAGGATCACATGCAAATGAGACCGTACATGAAATAATTGTCATTTCCATTACTAGAAAGCAATTGTCCACATCAGCAAACCTCTCTTTCATTTTGGTAGAATTGGAATTATATGATTGATAGCCTTTGATTAAAAGAGGGAACAATAAAACTAAATTAGTCTCTCAATTCTTAACACCATAGGTCAACACTCAAGAGTAATGTCCTCTGCAAAAACAATGTGGAAAAATCCATTATATTTGGCCACTTTCAGCCTATAGATGAAGTAAAATTTCTGCTTGTATCTTTCTCAACATTCACAAATAGAAAATCTGTTGAGTTTCTCCAACGTGTTGATTGACTCTCCTCTTTTCATGTTTTATATTGTGTTGACATGAGTTAAGTCGGGTTAGACTGTAAGAGTGAGGGTTACAAAATGGTTCATAACATGTCAAGTATTGTGATGAATTTTGTCGTTTTGCAACCACAAGACAGTTTGATCATTTCTGGTTTGCTTTTTCATATAGTTTATGTCAACTCTACACATTTTTATGTTGCTTCAGGTTAAAACATGGAAAATGCATAAATCTATTATGTATATAGTAGAAATTGGTTATATGAAAAAGGCTAAGTCATGTCTTCTCTCGCTCTAGCATGGACACATTTGTCATCAAAAGTAGTAGAGGTATTGCCAGTCCACTTAACAGACAATGGTCTAAAGAAGTGTCATGAAAGTAGAGTCCTGCACTGTATTCAGTATGCAATGGAGCCTGGGGGTGGATTGTATTGAGGATCTAACACTACTAAACACATCCTCGCCCTTCATCCCAGGTTTAGACTGCCAATGGATATAGCTACATGCCGTGAAGCAAAACAATAACTGTTAACTAAAGCTCTTGCTACAACTATTGTTGGGGCCTTGAATGCTGCAGTCAGGTTCAGAGAAGATTAGGAAACTACAACTCATGTTCAATATCTGTTAACAGACTGGATACAGAGAACCATGATTCCAGTAAAAATGACACATGCCTTGTGTCACAAACTCATGTATAACCCACAATTACTGTTCCCATGATGAAGGTGTATGCAAAAACTCTCCCAAGGTGCATGACATAGAAATAAAAACAAGAGAGTCTTTCATCTGCATTAATGTATCCACTGTTGTAACCATCTGCCAACAGTGGAGCTGCTCTTGTGCTTCACCAAGCACAAGAGATATTCTGAAAATTGTCAGTATTGATAATCTGGTGTTGTTAGTACATGATACCTTACGTATTTTGAATGAATCTTCATTTTTACTGAAAACATGTCACTTAACATTATATGCTACAGTCTTAATGAAAGTATTTTTCTGTGGTACTTCTGTGCTCTCTCTAAACAATAGCTTATTCACAAGTGAACCCAATTGTGGTTTGGCTCAGAGGTTGATCTTGGCCTCAGCCTATCAAAGACGCAATTTTCCAAATGCTGGAGGTCTAATTAGGGCCAGACAAAACATTTCTATTAACACTGTTTATTTAATATTAGAATATTTCATTTGTACGCATTTTCTGAATGTAAAGTTTGCTTTCTACTGACAATTTTGATTTTTTTTTAATTTACAAAAACCTACACATAAAAATATTTCAGCTAAGCATCAAAAATATTTTGAAATATAGTGAGCATCCCATTAGTGTGCCTCACAGTCACAGATGTTGTTCATTCTGTTTATGTGTCTCTATACTTATTCTGTGCTGCATGCTACAGCTAGAATGTGTGTCTTATAATGCTGCTATCTCACCTCGTTATGACAGGAAAAAGAGAACAAACAACACCTCAAATAGTAACTCTGCTTTAGTAACAGTAGCATTTTCAAATCAACATTTGGAGTTTGATTGTACACTAAAAAAATCAGTCTTCATAGAAAATTAAAGAAATAATTAAATATAATTTTCATTAACATCTTCCATAGGAGAAAGGATGGAGCAGGGGTGGCGGAGGGGGTGGGGCGGAGGTGGGGGAGCATTTAAAGCATTTTCCAACCAGCTCTGCTTGTAATAGTGAATATTGCAGAGGAGAATTTTGATCTTTGGAAACAGATAGATACATTTCAGAGAAGGATCAGGTAACTGCATAACTGCAAAATAGTTAACATTATTTCATCTGTATTTTCATTTCCTGTCTAGTCTGCATTGAGTTTGTAATTCGGATGATGTATGGACTCAATTAACATAGCATAAAATATTTTTCAAATCACCATAATGATTTCTGGAACATTGCCTTTTGGTTTAATATACTTTTACATAGGATCCAAACCACAGAACACTAAAGGTATAAATTGTCTAGTAAATGGATGAAAATAATTAACATTTTATTAATTCATTTTTGTTAGTTGAACTTCTCTATTTTAATATTTTTTTTAAGTTGTAACGTGTTTTAAATATAATACATCTCACAATCCCTTTATGAGAAACATATGGTACAATATGATTTGAATATAATAGTGATGATGCTACTGACTATCTTTAGTATTTTCAAAAGTAAGTAGGAATAGAAATATTAATGTTATATTTTCAGGTTAAATAGATATTTTATAACATATAATGGAATCAGACAGAGGAAAGCCCATCACATTATGTTCCAGTCAAAACAGTGTTTTATATCTGTCTTCTGTAAGTCATACATCAGATAGGTTTGGTCAATATACTATGAGGATACATTTCCAAACATCTGTGGGCATACAGAAGTACAAATTGTCAGGGTATGATAGGATTCACTTAAGTTTACTCAGAATATAAAGATGCGCAGGCAATCTTCAAAATCAAAGTTCAGTTTGCAGACCTGGACAGAAAAGTCTCTTATACCTGACTGCAATATGTGTAATCACTACTGTCAATCTAGCTATTCTGTCAAAATATCCCGTGAAAGTGTAATTGCTTCCATAAAATGCGGTCTGTATGCTGATGATACACTATGGGCATGTCTACACATGCATTTAAGTGTGCCTAAATTTAATTTGCATTAGCTTAATGCGCATTAAGCAGGTTTAGGCACATGTCTACACATGCAAGCATTAAGGCATATCAATGCTGTGTGTGTGGACTGACTTGGAACTAATTTTAGTTAAACAAAGTAAACTAACTAACGTTGGTCCCAAGTCAGTCCACATACACAGCATAATAAGCTTTAATGCATCTACAAGTTTGTTAAGGCACTTTAAATATTTGTTCATAAATTTAATACTTGCATTTGCCTAAATGAATAGCCTAAATTCACTATTTCTGAAGTGCATTAAGGGTGCACATATGTAGATGTGTGCCCTAATGCACTTTAAATTTAGGCTAATGTGCCTTAAAGCATCTTGTGTCGATGCACCCAAAGGCCATTTGTACATATGAATGTGCCACAGACCTGGGCACTTTTAAAAGTACACAGCACTGTGGCGCATATATTTGTATAAATGGTGAAATGCACATCAGTACTGAGAAAATAGCTGCAGTATCCTTTTGAAGTAAAACACATTGAAGGTGTTTTAGTTCAAAAGTTCACCACCACCATTTTCTGTGTGCTGATGCACATTTCGCCATTTATACAAATGCATGCTTTGCAGCGCTGGGTGCATCAGCTCATGTGCTCTGCAAACCCAATTAATTGAGTCTGCTCCGATGCTTTGGATTTCCAGCTCATAGAAGCAGACAAACTTAAGTGTATAAATGCCTTAATTTTTTAAGAATAGCACATTATGGCACCTATATAGCATTAGTCCTCACACTAGAAATGTTTGTTTAGACAAGCCTACCAGAAGACACCTACACAGCATATAATATATTATTACTCTTCATCTATATCCTCTTGCCGTTAAATATATAAGATAAAAAGATCATAAATGGTCATTCATTTCTCAAGATGTTAAGTTTGTCCTTAAACACAATTCATAGTCATTGTTTTTTTTTCAGCCCAGAATAGAGGTATTCTAGCCTGGAACAAGTAGTCCAGATGGATACAGAAATTGAAGGTAGACACATGGAGAAATGCAATGAAAGAAGACAGAGATATAGGCAAGTTTCTTTCCCCAGCATTATTCATTGTCCAAATTCTCATTTCCTAGGAAACTTTTTGGACTCTTGGACCCTAAGGGGCTTGTTATACATTGTACTTTGAGCTGTACAAATGTTGATCAGGTTAGACTTTGGGCCTCACAACTGTAGATTACCTTGAATTTTGGAGCAGTCACACCTTTAGTCAAGAAACCTTCTATGACTTTCCTCTATCTGCACTGCTGTGACTTCCCACTAGAGGCCTGGTGAGCAGGAATATCCCTTCCAGCCCTACTTCTCTATGATTCTCTATGCTCCTAGGATTGCAGTTTGCTCCTTACCTCTCCTAAGAGGCAAAGAAGAGCTCCAGCCCCGCAGTTCCAGCAGTGTCCCATGCAAACGATCCACATGCAGCATGGCTGCTAAAAGGTAGGAGGAAGTCTGCTGCCAGGGAAGCTACTTGTCTGGGGTGGGAAGGCTGTGGGTGATTTGGGCTGGGAGTACAGGGCAGGACTAGGAACAGTTGAAGGAAAGTGTCAAGGCTGTCTTGCTTCCATCAGGTAGCATGAATCTGGATCCCTTTCTTTCTCTCTCTCTCTCTCACATGCATACGCATGCATGCACATGCATATGCACATACCATCTCCTGGGATGGGAAGAGGGGGCATTTTTGTCCTCTTAGTAAATCCCAGTTCAGGGTGGGTATAGGGGTTTCTGCCAGTCACTTCAGCCTCCTGGCTAGGCTGAACATTCCTGTTCACCAATGCCACAAGCTGAGAGGGAAATTTGAGCAAAAATAGCCCCTTGCCCTGTCCTTGATCAGTGGAGGTGGTACTTAGCAGAATGAAGGGAGAGCAAGTGAGCTTGGAGAGGGACTCACAGGGATGACGTATTGGTGAGGGAAGAGAGAGAGGGAGAGAAAGGGATCAGCCCTGCCACATAGCTCCTGTGCAGTGGTGGGCTGTCCAGGGGTCCCCAGTGTCCATACAGAACAGGGGGATGGAAGAAGGGCCACTGTATCCTAGGATACTAAAGGACTTCACCTTGGGTGGCACATCTATGGGGAGTGGCCACATGTTAATGGAACAGGAGCTGGATGGAGTGGATCAGAAATAATCCTGCCCTAGAGTGGCATAACTTTAAGCTGCATAATGATTGCTTTAAGCTACATAAAAGTATTAATGTACACACAGTCCAGAGGGTAAGAGCTCCAGGAGCTGCCTAAAAGTAATGTGTGCCCTGAGTGCTTTTTTTCTGGACTTTTGGTTGTAGCTGTGTTGGTCTAAAGATGTAGGCAGGCAAGATTCTTTGGGTAGATGTGATATCTTTTATTAGACCAAATAAATAGTTGGGAAAAAGTTCTTTGCAAGCTTTCAGGCACAAACACCCTTCATCAGGCATATGGAGACTGTTTCCAAAAATCTTTTCTTGGACTAAGATTTGGACTTTTCTGTAAAGGTCTAGCACACCAAGTTAAAGGTTACATCTCAGAGTAAGTAGCAAGAGCTCAGTTTAGAAGCCTTGCTCAGTCAGGTAGTGCTGATGACATGAATTCAGGTTCAGATCCACTTACTCCAAACAACAGCTCAATTTTTATTTCTTTACATTATTTGCAGACAGGAAAAATGAGAAAAAGAAGTTTCACACTGAAGAGCCCCGCATGCTCCATGAAATCAATTTCAGAGTTTTTCAGAACTTGGTAGGAACAAACTTGTATTCGGTAAAATACCTCTGAGACCCAAAACCAAAGAAAGGTGTTGCCCTATGGTTCCTGATATAGCACGGACTCCTGCCTTCCTGATTGTGGTAGCAAGACTAGCTGCTGCAGCAGTAACAGGTGTTTTTGGCTCCATCAGCAAAGGCAGTACCTGGGGCTGCCACCCAAGTTACTCCCTCTCTCAGTTACACTACTGTCCAAAGCACTCCTCTTCAGGAACCTGAGAGTGCAGATGCAGTTACTCATGTAATGAAACAATGCAATATGTTAAAGAATGTTTCCAATTAGTTTGTTTTCTTCATGAATGCATTTTTCTTCTTGTTTTTCACAAACAAATTCTTGATAAACGTGGTGAAGGATTACTAATTCTCCACTAATGCAGGAGCTAATGAAAAATAAACATATTCTCTCATGTGAAACCCCAAGCGAAATCCAGCTGAGAATGCTGGCCAGTGCTTTTTATGGTCTAGTGGGATTTTTTTTTTCTGAGACTGCATTTGATTTTTGCAACATTAATAGATTAAGACATTTAAGTCAGCAAGAGCGTTAGCATTGCCTTCAATGAAAACACAGTTGCAGTTAATTTCTTGTGTATTGCTTTTTTCACAGTTTCTGTAATAGGCTACTATTGAAGATTACTTTGCCCCCTACTACATGTAAGGCTATACCCCATTTTTAATAAATAGAGCTCCTAAACATTCCTCATGTAACAAACATTTCTAATTTGTTTCAAAAGCCCTGCAAACAGTTAGTATTACTGAACAGTAAATATCATGATGAACTTAACAGCATCCTTCATTATCCTCTGATTAGTATTCACAAAAGATGGAAAGAACCTGAAAAAAAAAATGTTTTCATTTTAGCTGCAGGATGAAGATGGCAATAAGAATGGGTGTAGGAGCTTGCCCAAACAGTTCCATTTGTGCTGGAGCTGTCTGTACAAAAGCATCCTTCAATCTTACTTCCGGTTTGGACTTTGATCACCCTTTGGCTGCATCTACACTTGTAGGGGCGTTTAGTCTCTGGTGCTGCAAACCACTTTGTGGCACCACAAACTACACACGGTGAATGTTAAAACATGCCCCACACTGCAAATTTGCACCACAGGGCCAAAATTTGCTACCAGGATTTCCCGTTAGCAAAAAAAACCAAAAACCCAGAACAAAAAGCAGTATCACACAACAATTATGCACCAGCACACATGGAGGCTGGGTCATCCAGTGCAGGACTCTGACTACCAGCCAGGCCTCCATGCTGCCTGAACTGTGCCCCTGCTGCTCCAGGCCAGCAGGTAAGACTGCTGGGGCCAGCATCACTGCTGGCCCAAACCTGCAGCTCTCCCTGGCTGAAGTGCCAGGAGAATCTGGGCAACGGCAGTTTGCCCATTGTGGGACAATTTGTCCTGCAATGAAACACATATGCAGGTGTGTGCAACGTGGCAATTTGTGCAACTGCAAGCACACGGCCCTGAATGTCTGGATGTGGCCTTTGAAGCTAAGTGCCCTGATAAACGTTCAAATTAAAGTTGGATAGAAACAATCTATAGAATTGTTACATATTTTCAAGCACTAACTTTATAGCTGCTTGGGTTTTTTTAATAGCTGGATAGTCATTGTTATCATGTGATAATTACTTTGCACATGTGGCTGGTCTAAATTTATTACACAAGTAACCAGTTAATTGTGTAATATATGTAACATGTAGCAGGGGCCTAACTGGTGTCATCTATTGTCAGTTTATTCAAGGTATTTTGAATATAAATACTAACTACACATGCACTTCACATTCATTACCAAATAGCTATTAGGAGTTTAACTGGCTCACCTTAGTATCCCCATTGATTTTAATTAAATTTTGCATGGATAAAGTGAGTAAGATTTAATTTGATATACATCTAGGCTGGATTCAAAACAATGTTATGGGAAGGACATGCTGTGAATAATACACTGCTCCTATTGACCAGCTTTGGGGGATGTTTCATTTTTTTTCGTCTAAAAATATTCCTGGACAAGATTTCATTCAATTCCGAGAAAATGTCCAAGGCTAGGTACACACATTACAGTTATCATGCTTTAATGACATGGAAAGTGCCCTAGAGCCATAACTGAACAGACTTTGACAGCTCTTAGAGTGCTTTAAAAATGGTGGATCATGCTCTAAGTTAGCCCTTGATGGATGAGGTATTGGACTAAAGTGCTTTCTGTTAGAGCTCTTTATTGAACATCTGTGCCAGTCCCACAGAGAGTTAACTAAGAGTGTGATTGCCAGCATCCCTGGCAGGGCTGCACTCTAGCTTTGGGCAGCACTCATTTGCTCCACCTGAGTGTCAGGCTAGTGTCTCTCTCCCCACAGCAGCCCTGGCCCCAAGGGAAGGGATGCAAGGAAAGGAGTTCAGGGTCTCTTTCCCCCACAGCTGCTGCTGACATCAGTTCAGTTCACTAATGCTCTAATTTATAGTGCTTTGAGCACAATAGAGCACTTCTGCCAGGGGCTTTTCAAGTGTCTGTACTTAGCCCAAAAGTATAGTATGGGGGGAATTCAGCAACCTCCCTGCTTCTCACTCCAATACCAACCAGAGACAGCAATCATGTTTCCAAGATCACATGGCATATGATAGTTTTAATCAAATACTATGTGCCCCTTTGCTCTGAGATGCACCAAATCTTTCTGAGTGTCTCCATGAGGTCATACTGTGATGATATACATGATGCCTCATTTTAGTTTATAACATGTCATACCAAAATGATGAGTTTGAGGAATATAAAGGCTTTGTTTTAGTCATGCAGCTTGCCTACTGGATATAACATTGGACTGACTCAGGAAGTGTATTACTACCTCTAACCAGCTGTGTGAGCTTTTTCACAAGTTGGCTCACCACTTGTTATCTCTGTTTCCCGTCTCAGATTTGGTCTTGTCTGTTTAGATTGTAACATTTGGGCAGAGACTCCTGCCACGTGTGTGTATGGCATCTAGGAGAACATGGCCACCATCTTACCTAGAGAAAGTTGTTGATATTAAAATACAAATAATTAATTACCTAACCTTCATTTACATTAAAGCCACTTTACATCAGTCTGGACCTGTGAAAAAGTGTGTGTGCCCAAAACGTATGTATGCGCCCGAAAATTGAGACAAATGGTGTAAATTTATCTTGGAGTAAATGAGAAGTGAATTGAGTTTGTTTTAGTAAGTTGCTTTACTGGTCATTCTTGGTTCCTAGTGTCACTACTATTGCTTTTCTGCACCATCTGTGTATATGAATTGTTCCTGTTTTACTATAATATGTAAATAAAATTGCAAATAATAGTTTCTGCAACATTACAAAACACAGTCAGAGAATTATACCTTATTGGTCACCAAAGTAAGAGAAAAAATCATTTGTAAACTGGAAATATGTGATATGTAAAACAATGCAACTGCTGGATATATAGAGTATCTAGTAGCAAAGGGAATACCTTGGAAAACCTAGTGAATTTCTTATTGGTTATAGCTTGACTGCACATTTCATAATAAAAGATGTAAATTATAGTTGTTCATTGTTCTGAATTTAGTAGTTTTGGGAGCATTATGGATGGATGAAACCAACCTAGGCTTTCTCTCTTTTATTATATTATGTTATTCTGGAACATCAAATTGTTCAATTTTGCTGCTCATGTGGGCAGAGAAACAGCACAAAATGATTGGTTAATATTCTAATATTTTTAGATTACAATCCTATAAACTTGCTTCATTGAGCTGGCAGTTTTTTCATCATTTTATTAGTGAAATTGGCTTATATTTTATATGTAAAATGTATCAAGTGAAGAGTTAAAATATTCAACCAGATTGTATACAATAATTATGGGTATCCAGGTATCAAATATAAAGTGTTATCACTATAAATAAATCATCTGAAATGCCTAAGCACTTCTTGTTTGTTATTCAAATTGCTCTTTACAGGGCTCTTGCTGTATTATTTATTCACCCAATAACATGAATTTCTAGCTGTGTGCATGTGTTTATGAACAATTGAAACTGCTGCCTCTATAACATAGAAAAGAAAAGTTTCAAATGTAATACTTCTCAAGAACTACTGGATCTTAATTGATAATTGTACAGAACAATTCTTCAGATAGGAATGCAGTTCTTTATCTTTTCTTTTTTTCTTCAGTGCATGGTGTGAATTATGAAGGGCTCCCTCCCTGGCTACACTAGGTAAATATTATTTTAGTAGGATCGTGTTCCAGGCAAAAGATAAGCATTATCAATATGTGAAGTTGTAGTGAAGGAGGAAAGTTTATGTAGATAGTTTGATATGGCAATGATACCCTGAAGACTGACTCTGCAGTAGGTCTGCTTACCGTGTGAATGCAATACTATTTGCTGGCATTTGTCACTAAACTAAGCAATTATATCTTCATTCTTGTCAGAACTGTAGATCTTGCACAGTTTTGGTAGAGTGAGCTGGACTGTCGTCTAACTTTCATATCATTAACAGACTTGTTAACAAAGCGGTGGCTCTTTTGGCAGCGGGTGCACCACCAAGCTCAAGGGGTGCACATGTACCTGCATGCACCCCGTACACATTGCCAGTGTTGGGCATGTTAGAGAGTAGGAATCAACATGTGTATCTGACACAGACTTTCCTTATGTCCTTGGCCTGTCATCTTGGTTTTTGGAGCCTCCATTTTCTACAGTTGGAAATTAAGAAGTAAATGTTATTGAACCACTAAATAGTAACCCCTGTTGTACAAGGGTTTAAACACCTTTACTTCACAAGTTACCAGCACTTCTAAGCATTTTTAAAGTCGAATAATGGAATGAGAACTGGAGACGACCTGTTTTTTTATGCTAATTTTTATTTGGAAGGTCACAGACAAGTGGTTCCTAGTTTCTGTATTTGTCTTATAGCTGTTTCATGTAATCACTCTTCTGACTGCAGGGACTGGAACTCAGGTCACTTCTTCACCCAGGTGACAGCCGTAACCTAAATTCCACCAAAGTCCAACTGTAGGCATCAATCTCCTTTAAAAAAAAAATCTGATTCATGAACTCTGAGGAGAATGACTTGTTTCTGCTGAATATGGGGCTGAAAATAATTATGTAGAAACCATAAGACAGTGCCTCACTGTTTGAAGTAAAGCATATATTTTATTTGAGTTCCTGATGATCATAACAGAATACATTGGTTAGGACATAAATTATTTTCCAGTAATTGAATTGACATGTCCTTGAATAGGAAAAGAATGTGATGGACTCTCAAATTTAAACGCACCAATACTCAGAGATGGATTCATTATATCACTTATAGGCAGAGATAGATTTATTATAAGAAAGAATAGTATTGCATTTGTGTATATCAGCGGTGTTGAAGATCCAGGCTATAAGCTGGTGGAGTCCTATCATCCAGCCCCTGGTCCTGGCCTTGGGACTTCAGTTTGTTCACATGCAGTGTACATTAGACTGGCCTTGTTTGCCAGAGCCAGTTTGGACTCTCCTTCTGGCATGCTCCCCTTCAGCACCTGCAGTGCCTGCTCCAGCCATTCTGGGACTGCACTGCACATGAGCCAGGCCAGGAAGCAAGCTGCACACAGCACCTACTCCACAGGATGCAAGCTGCGTGTGGTGCCTACTCCAGCCCATGTGGTGCTTACTCCAGCTGCATGTGTCCCCACTCCATGTGGGGAGGTGGGATGGAAAGGAGAGGGGTGGCCACTGGATCCAATTAGGTCAATGGGGCCAGCATTGTGTTGTTCACAAGCATATGGACCAGTCCCACACTATTCATCTAGCCCCAGATGAATTTTAGAGTCCTGATGTACACAGTCCCCTCACCTTCAATTTTAATGAGTGAAAAGACTTACTTTTATTTGCATGGTAAAAATGAAATAGATACCTTAGAGTGAATTGTTATGGCTGCAAGTGATGTACTCCATGCACTGCTTATAACAGTCTCTGGTAATTTTTTTTTCAAATTTTTCTATCAAAAATAAGAAATTAATCCAAAATCCATCTCCCAACATTGTGGATAGAATGACATCTGGTTAAGAATTTTGCAGACTAATTCATCTCCTCTGAAGCAATAAAAAGTTTCATGAGAAGAGAACTTATAATAGTAAGGTACAAGAAATATGTCTACATTTTAAATATCCTCCTTTATTAGAAATATGAAAGAAAGGAGAAGACTTGATTTCTATGTGATATCCAGATTTGCAGTATTCCATTGGTTCAGCTAGAGTAGTGTTAGACAGAACTCAAGAGAACTCCCTGAGTTAGCAAGACTCATTATATTTTTACTTATATAATTAATTAATGCTGAACTATGTTTTAAAATATCCACATTTATAACATCTCTGTATTCTCAAATCAAAGTAGATTGAGAACCAGTTTGCAGCATAACATTGTATCCTGTTATCATAAATAATTATACTGTATGCAAAATGGCTGCCACTAAAACCAACAGCAGGCTTAGTTGCTAAATATAATTCCAAAATTAAGTTTCAAACACATTTCACATCATTCCATTCATGGCAAGCAGTACTTACCTTACAAAGCTTCACACTACTGGGCTAAGCAAATGGATGGAGTTTTCATTACCAGTATTATTTTGCATGTGAAATAGGGTTATCCTAAAGCCATGGTCATAAATAGCATCCACACTGATCCAGAGTCTTCCCACACTCTTAGTACATTGAAACATAGAAGTTTAGTTTAATATTCATTGGGTGCATCTACATGTGCATTTAAGCACAAAATTCAATGCACGTTAAGCAATTTTTGGCATGTGGTTACACATAGAGATTTGACACTAAAGCTAGTGCACTTGGCACTAAAGTTCACGCCAAATCCCTGTAACCCTACCATGTGCCCCAAGTGGCTGGGCAGACCCAACACTGAAGTTAGTACAGGGTCACATCTACATTTGCATTAATGCACTTTAACTAATCATGCCTAAATTTGATACCTGCATTTGCAGGTATCAAATTTTAGGCACAATTAGTCTAATTTCACTATTTTTTAAAGTGCATTAAGGTGCACATATGTAGCTGCATGCCAGTAATGCACATTAAATTAGGCTAATGAGAATTAACATGTCTCTGTGTAGATGTGCCCATGAAGATAGAACAGCATACATGAGGCCAAAACCCTTTAACTGCCACATATTAACTAAGCTTGGTAGCAGTATGCCTTTGAAGAACCACTTGAAGTTCATTTAACTGCATATATATATATAAAAAAAAAAAGGAACCTTGTGAAATATACTGTGCAATTTGTGTTCATGCCCTCTTTGAATTGTTTTACCATATCAGAGTACTGAGAATCTGTTCCAGAACTCTCATGTGTTTTCACATGAAGCTAAGAAAGAAGCCAAATTCAATAGTGACATATACTCTCCAAGCCTGGACTAAATATTTACATCGGATTTATGGCACCCCACATCTCGCCTGCCATCTAAAAATCTTAGGTACCTTGCCTGCTCCAGGCATTTTCTCCTCCTCATTTGCAGTCTCACAGAGCAGCTTTTTACAAACTGGCTTTTCTACCTGGGATAACTCTTACCATCTTTAATTTCTCCTTTGCCTGATGATCAAGGAACTGGGTTATTCATTTTCTGTGGAAAAACAGAAAAAAAAAACATGGATTTTCCCCTTTGTCAGTGGAAAATTCAGATTTCTCATTTTACCAGAGAAACCCATGGGTTTTGCCAGAGGAATCCAGATTTCCAGTGTATAAGGGGCTGGGAAGAAGCGGGAGGATGATGGCCAGGCAGAGGGTACCATGTCCATGCATATGGACATGGCTACCAGGCAGCCTGGAGAGCAGCTTCCATAGGTAAGTGTGTGGGGGGGGAGTGGTGGGAATGAGGCCCCCAGAGGGAGGGAAGGAGGGACTTAGGCAGGGCTGAGGCTAGGGCTGGGGCTGCTGCACGGCTTGACACTGCATAGGGCTTGGGGCCCAGGGCTGTAATGCACCACCACAGGGCCCTGGCAGGGAGCAGGACAGGGCCATGGGCAGCTTGTTCAAGGGTTGTGGGGCTGGGGACATTTCCCTGCTGCCATGCACACTCCTGGGGGTAGGGGAAACCTATGCCCCCAAGATCTGTGTGTGGGGCAGGCACAGGCTGCCCACTCTCCTGCCCTTCCCCAGGGCCTCCATCGCCCAGTGGGTATGACCCAGCACTGCAGGGCAGAGTGGGACATCACAGGAAAGCTCCTTGCCACTGTGAGCGCCATGCTGCATGGGCAAGGTGTCCCCTGCATGTGTGGCAGCAATGCGGGTGGTGCCAGGGGATTGTGTCCCTCACCGCTGCTGCAGTGGAGCTTACAACAGCAAAGAGATCCCCACACAGCCCTTCCCTGCAGCACCAGGCTGTGGAGGCCCCAGGGGAGGGCAGCAGGGCAGGAGCCCAAGACTGCACCCAGCCCCACCTCACATACAGATCTGGGGGCATGGATCCTACCTGCCCTCTGGAAGTGCATGCAGTGGTGGGGAGCTGGCCCCTCCCATCTGAGCCTGCAGCAGGCAGGCAGCAGGGTGGGGAGCTAGGCTCTAGGCTCCACTCCACTGCAGCAGCTGCTGTGTCCTGCCAGGGGCAGGGGGCTGTGGACCCAGGTCACTGGTCCCATAGCCCTGGCAGCTGGGGGCCCCCCTCCAGCAGGGCTTGCGAGGTAGGGGGCTGTGGGTGGGAGGCGAGGGGCACAAGCAGGGCTGGGGGGATGGGGCGGGGGAGTGAGGGGCACAAACAGAGCCAGGAGGCTATGCAGGGGATTGAGGGACCTTTGATTTTAATCACGGACTTTGCGGTTTTTAAGCAGAGAATTTGCAATTTTTTATCAAAGAATTTGTGATTTTTTTATCCAAGAGAATGAGGATCCCTGTTGATGAAGGGCATGTCAGCCCAAAAGCTTGCAAGGAAAAAAATATTTTGCAAACATTTAGTGGGTTTAATAAAAGATATCACCTCTACTCAGAGAGTTTTGTCTGCTTATATGGTTTACACAACACTTAGTTTCCATAAACTTGCCCCAGTTTTACAAGAATGTGGAAAAAAAGAAAACAGAATGTGGAATCCCTAAAGGAAAGGAAAGGAATATGAAAATCTGAAGTTTTGTTTCCCGGTGGATTTTGAGATTAT
Organism: Alligator mississippiensis; assembly: GCF_030867095.1. Classification (NCBI taxonomy): domain Eukaryota; kingdom Metazoa; phylum Chordata; order Crocodylia; family Alligatoridae; genus Alligator; species Alligator mississippiensis. The sequence continues at coordinate 64,456,179 of NC_081833.1, read as the reverse complement.
GAAAAATATTTATTTTGAATCAGAAAAAAAAAGTAAAATGTTTCTTGAAAAGGAAAGTTCTGAAAAATCAAAATACTTTGTTTCTATTTCAGTATTTTAATGTTTTAATTTTTCAAACATACAATACAAAACAAACCAAGCATCTACACTAAAGTAATTTCTAAAATGGGGTAGTTCAACATTGTTGGGATGTATTTTTGCTTGTTTCAAAAGCCTGAAGAAATTGACCTAATATCATGCAGAATTACAGTTTCGAGGGAAACATATTCCCATGAAAAGTAGTTCTTTCATGGCTTCTCAAGTCAGTTCTACTGAATGCATACAATGCCAAGACATACTGGTAACTATGTGCTAAAAGAACGGGCTTTACGTACAATTTTTAGAAACATTAAGGAAGGTAATATTGTGTAATACAAGAACCAAAAAAGAGAGCATGTGAGAAAAGGTGAATAATAAATCACAAACAGTAACCAAAAGCAGCTTATGAATATTTATGGTACTGTATTGCAAACCATACCTCATCTTGCTGCATTGGATCAAAGCAAAAACAAAGATGTTTACCAAGCTCCATCCAGATCATTTCAAAGCAGTGCCAGCAGAACGTTGTTACAAGCTATACCGGTCAAAAACTGCAGCTCTAGGCCTCTACCGATTAGAAAGATTTGTATAGATAAATGCTCTGAGAACAGTAGTTTTAACCTAAATACTGAAAGATTCCATCATGAGACCATGCATAAACTATTTGCCAGTGGGCAAAAAGGCAGCTGGAGGGCAGTTTTCAATGTAGGCCCTTTGAATCTGGAATTTATTTCTCGATTGATCTGAATCTAAATATAACATTATATGTTAGAGCTCACCAAAGGAAACACAATGGGAAAAGTTTGGCAAAATGTTCCTTAGACATTTTGAATTTTGCCAAAAAAGGAACTGGAACAAATTTTGTAAAAACTCACAAAAATGTTGACCCATTCCCCACTTTTTTATGGCAACAACTCATCTGACTACTCAAGTGCTTTTACGTGGGGAACACTCTGAACAATTTGGTGGGATTTGGGAAGGAACCTTTTTGCACTTAAGTAAGGTATAAACTTAAATATTTATTACAGGTTTAATAGTAAAACAATCATCTGATCTGGGTGGAGGTCATATATAGATGTGTACAGGCACATATACATACTTACACACATATATTTATAGATATGAATATCTATACTATAAACAAACATATATATACTATAAACAAACATATAGGTATATATTTATAGATATGAATATCTATAAATATATACCTATATGTTTGTTTCTTATATACACACAATCAATGGATGAGAATTTGCAGCAATTAATTCATCTGTTCCTGCTTCCTGTTTCTGGTGGTAAAAACTCTGGAGCTGTTACACAGTGCTTTAAAAGGAGCTGCTCCCATCTTCCCAATTGCCTGCAGCTGAGATTCATCAGATAATATAAAAGCCACTAAGTGTTAAGAGTTAAGAAGTGGCAGGAAGTAGGATAGATCCTGTGACGTGGGCTTTGTTTAGTACTAATGGAAAATCCTCTGGACCCCCAAAAACCAGAGGAAAAAATCAGGTTCACGTGTGGAACTAAGTTGCAGTTTTATTTTAGATAATAAACTGTGTCCCACGGGAAAGCTCTGATAAATAAGGGGAAGGGCAGACATACAAGCAAATTGTTGCTGTGAAAAATATTAGGAGTGCTTAAAGCTAAGCATGTACAGAAGGCTTTGTAGGATGAGAACCTAAATTTTGAAATTCAGTGGTTGTGTTAAACATCCATTTAGAAATGCTTCACTCAGTTATGATGCTGCCTATCAGGATAAAGATTATTCCAGCTTTGTGCTAAAATACATATTAGATAAATTCCCTTCCCATTCTTACAAAGATAATTTGATCTGTCCTAGTGATTTAGATACTTAAATATTTTTGTTTAGAAGCAAATGTTTGTAAACATCTATGAAAAGCAAGAAACAAATCTCCCAATGCAGATGTTTAGGGACACTCACATTAAAACAATTCTTTATTTTTTAAATTGCATGGCTGTCCACAAGACTTTAAAGTCACGCTTCATTTAGCTGTTGCACCAGTCTTCCTGAAGGGAAGCAAAGATGGAGTTTCTTTTAAAAGATTGTATCTATTGGCTTCTGGTTTTTAAAAAAAAAAAAAAATCTGTGCTAAAGGCTAAGAGCTTTATTGAAATTCTAAAGAAGAAATCTGCAAAAGCTCAGAGCTTCAGGCTTGTTATCAGGTACCTACATTTGGGCATCCTGACACTCTATAATTGAAATTCATTGCTCGACCTTTAGTCTATAAAAATGGTATGCTGTCATTAGCACTGACTGCTTGCTATATTCTCTTGTCGCTCCTTAGGCCAGCTTAAACCATCTCAGATGAAATAGCCTATTTCATGTCAGAGCCCCGAGTTTGCCACTGTTAAAGCAGAAGGTAAGAGCAGTGTTTAGCAATGCACTGAAGTATAATGTAATAGGATTGCTGGAAGAGAAGAGTGATTTTTTCATCCCCCTACCCCACCCTCCTTCTGGAATAAATTGACTTTGCCATGGATCTTGCATTCCACATTAAGAATCCCACATCATTACTAGAATGATCTTTTTAATTGCATTTTAATTTAACCTCCTAATGCACCTAGCAATTGAAGGAAAAGTGTTTTTCTCGAGCAGTAGGATATGATTACTTACGAATTGTAGTGTGGTATCATACACCTTGTGTATTGGGTGTGGGAACAAAGGTGCTTGCCACTGCAGCTGTGGGAGGGGAATCATTTGATGCATGATGTGGAAATAAGAAGAGCAAATAGGATCACAAAACTGGATTAAATCATGTTCCATGGCTGAAACTGGCACTATTCAGATAACCTCTTCTTTTCTCCTCATTTTGTCTCTCATTTTTGTACCCAAAGAGTAAAGCATACACAGAAGGGTGTTCTATTGACATATAAGCAACAAACAAAAGTAAATTATTCATAAGCGAGCACAGTAGGACTAATTTTACTGTGGCAATTACCAGTAGCGGAGGACAATATATATATATATATATATATATATATATATATATATTTTAGAGATGTGCAAAGATCCCAGTAAGTTAGGTTGGTAGGTGTAGGAGGTGGGGGAGTGAGAAATCTTCTAAATATGCATATCTGCATCTTTAGACCTGAACTTGCCTCCGTGGCTCATGTTCTGGCTCTTATCCCAAATCAGAATGGGCCTACTTTTCATCTCATCTGTGTTTACATAAAGACAAAATATCAAAATAATGTCAGAAATCTTACAAAAATGGTTGGCTTTAAAAGACCTTTGCAATTCAAGTTGGCAGAAAGATTGCAAGATCAACTAATGTCTCAAGGTCTATTCACTGCTATAGTGAACAGGTGGAAAAACTTGAGGAATACTGTAATGGATGATTACAAAATACCTTATATTGTAAGACTATTGCTTGTGAATTGTAATGCAAATTGTTGCATACTAGGCATGGGAACTAGGGGCACCTATACACATTCAGTGAGGCTACTCCAATTCACTGGAGTATGGTAATTATTGCACTCCAGCAGACTCCAACATCTCATGTATTAGCCTCCCTGTTCTGGAAAATGGTGGTGGGGGCACTTTAACTAAAGCTCATTCAATGATACATGTGACTCTCTGAGTGCTTTAATTCAAGTGGCTTTCGGAGCTTCTCTAATTAAAGCCCCTCCCCCCCCCCAACACACGCACACAGTCCTTGAGTACATATATAAATGCCAACCTTTGGAGTAGTGTCCAGAGATGTACTCACTATTCCAAATGAGGACTAATAAAAGGCTTATTGTGGCTATCAAAGTATCACTTCTGCTTTTTGACTCTATCCCTCTTCTCATTCAACAACAGGACCCTGTTTGCCTTTTGAACTGCTCCTGTGCTCTGAAATGATTGATTGAGTTGATAGTTTCAATTATTTTTTCCACAGTAAACTTCAGGTCCCTTTTTGATCAGCATTTTAGTGATTTGTTCCATTTAACACATGTTCCCCAGTGATAGATGAACTTCATTATATTTGGGGGTTCAGTTCAAAGGATTACGCAAAGTTCAAGGAGCAAATTAATCCATGGTGTAATTCCATTGAACTCAGTTGTAGATGTCAGGGGTGACTTTGTTTTATGTGTGTTATCTTAGATTTATTTGAACCTTCCAGACCTTGCTGAAGTTCCTTTCTTCTGTTTGCTTTTCACAGTGGAATCTATCATCTTCTTGCACCATATTTTTCATATAATAGCACTCTGCTGTAGGGAATACAGTAGAAGGCATTTTGCATCCTCCCTTCAAAAATGGAGATCCCTGTAGAACATGCTGTATGATTCTATTTTTAAATTTATTATTTCAGGGTCTCTAAAAAGGTAAGGCCCACATACAAAATAGTAAAAACATGCAACTGTGTTAAACAAGGATCCATTTGCAAGCATTGTTTCTCCCTCTGCGCTTATGGATCTGGGTATGGTTCTCTTCTTTTAACTGATCAGAGATTGCCTCTTACATTAATTTGGTCTTTATCATTGAACCACATGAGCAGGGGTGCGCCTTTGCAGCAGCGCAAATAGCAGAGGCACAAATTTGTGCTGCTACTTTTTACTGCAGCCCATGCCCCTGCTTATGTGGTTTGCAGTGGGACACATTGTCCCGCTGCTCCATGTGCTGAAGGGGGGAGCGGGGAGCTAGCTGGGGCACAGAGTGCTTCAGTGTGGAGCTAGCCAGCAGGCAGCCCCCACGCTGAGGGACCCTGTGCCCCAGCCAACCGGGAAGTGGCACATGGGGACAGGGGATCAACCAGCCAGGGCTGTCTGCTTCCCCTTCTCCACATGCTGTGGAGCCCCAACAGTGAGGCACCCTGTGCCCAGCCAGCCAGGGGGTGTTGCACATGGGGAAGTGGGGGGCTGCCTGCTCCCCTGTCTCTGTGCACTGCAGATCCCCCATTTCAAGGCACCCAGAGCCCAGCCAGCCACTCCCCAGCTCACTGGGGAGCAAAGTGCCTCAAGACAGGGGACAGACAGCCCTGGGCTGGCTACTCCCCTGTCTCCTTATATCTCAGCATAGGGGCTCTGCTGTGGAGCCTCTACACTGAGGCATATGGAACCTAGTCTAGTCTAGAGGCATGCTGCACCCCAACCAGTTGCTGGCAGAGGTGGAGTGTGCCTCGAACCAGGGTCTCCAAATGCCTCAGTGCAGGGGCTCCACATTGAGGCACACAGAGACAGGGTAGCAGGCATTAGCAACATGTAGGGGGTGCTTGTGGGTGCACATGTGCCCCCTGGAATCAGTCATGCACCCCCTGGAAGCACCAGCTGCGAAACCGGATGTGCCGGCGGAAGTGCACGTCCAGTTTCACTGCTGGCTCAGTGATTGGCCTCTGTGGGACACCCCCCCCAGTCAGTGATCTGGTGCCCCCCCAGACTTGGGAGACACCAGCCACCCATGGTAGCAGACCACCCAAAGTGGCAGCCTAAGGCTGCCTACTCTCCTGTCTCAAGGCACCCTGTGCCTCAGCCAGCCAGGAAGTGGCTGCCTGGGACACAGGGTGCCTACTTCCCTCCTCTTCCCTCTCCACATGCTTCTCCCTGGCTGGCTGGGGCACAGGTTGCCTCAGCACTGGGGCTCTGCAGGGCATGGAGATGGGAGAGCAGGCAGTCTGGGCTGTCTGCTTCTCCATCTCTGCATTTGCCATGGCAAATGGCACTTTGACATGCTTCGCACCACCGTTTTTTCTGGGATTTTTTTTTTTAGCTCCTGGGAAATCCCAGTAGCAATGTTTGCTCCAGCATTGCAAATAATCAGCGTGGGACACAGTTGTGTACAATTCGTGGCTCTGCAAGGTGGTTTGCAGCACCACAAACCACAAAAGCCTGCACATCTGGATCCAGCCATTGGTTCCACCTTGCTTGTGCCTATCTTATTCAATCTCTCATTTGGTTGCTAAAAGTGTATTATATTGGTTTAGTATTATCTGTGCTTACAAGGGATCTATTAGCTTGCTCATCTTTCTAATACTCTCCATAAAAATCATTGTGGTTCGACTGGAACTCTGAGGGAGCACGTGATTTCAGGTAAGAAATTTGAAAGCCACTTGGTACTGTTTCTAAATGAATATCTAAATATCTCAAGTTAAAATTTGAATAAATGAGGAAGAAGAAATGGACTCAAGTAGATAGGTATCCGATAGTCTTTAGTTTTTGGGTGCAGGCAGAAGCGCAGCTGCAAACTGTAACTCAGAATGATTTCTGCAGAGCGTTCTGAGTTACAACCTTACCCCAGATCAAACAGAAGTTCACTGTTGGTTCCAGGCGGGAGGGGAATCTAGCTGTGGCTGGAAGCCTGCAGCCAGGTTCCCATTGCAATGGCCAGGCTCTCTGCCAGTGCTAGTGATTTCAGAATGGGAGGGGGGAAAGGCAGTGGAGGAAGCTCATTCTTGGGGCTCCCCAGCAGATGCTGAAGGGTGGGATGGGTGAATCAGAGTCCCTCCCCCCAGCTCAGGGGGGCTGCAATTCATCCATCCCACCCTCCAGGGTTGGCTGAAAACCCCCCAGACTGAACTCCCTCTGCTCCCTTCCCCCCCCCTTCAGAAAGCAGCAACAGGCTGGAAGCTCTGCAGACACAAGTTACAAAAGACACTACATTTTGTAACATCTTTATCTAATACCTCATGAAACCAGGGGTCAGATTTTCACCCAGTCAGCCATTTTTTAAGCTGTTTGCAGCCGTGCTTTGTGTTTGGTCACAACTATAAACTGCTTTCTGTGGCCAGGTCAGGTGAAAATTGTCACTTCTGTCTGCACCCGATAAGATCCTCAGGGTGAGTCTTTGCCTTCCTACATATCTGTACAACATCTTGCCCAATGAGCCCAACTTTTTCTAAAGGCCTTTGGACATTGCGACAGTCTGGTGCTTGCTCAGCTCTGCAGCTTGAGAACATAATTATTTTATTAAACAAAACATTTTCTATGGTTAAAGGCAGGGGAAAAAAATCAAATCTCCGTTCTGCTAATATAAGCAGAGCAAGATGAGGGCCATTATGTCTAGATCTTGCATTCATAGCCAACAGAGAACAGTTTCCAGACCGCTAATCACCAAAATGACTTTGGTTGCTTTTTCTTCTGCTGTTCTTCTTAGTGTCTTATGTTTCCTCTGGTTTATTGCCTCAGTTATTTTTCATTACTGCAGCCACAATTTCTGAAGCTGTCATCATCTCAGTAGTTGGCGTGTTATCATCAGCATGGTTTCACATTTGCAGTCTCTGGTGGTTTGCTGCCATGTCCAGGAGAGTTACCATTACTATAATTTTCTTATCTGTTTCTGTTTGTGGTGTGGGTACTATTTAGGTCTCTAAGTCCCTCTATCTCATTATTGAAAACTCAAGGGGGAGCAATCAACTGGCACTTCTGCATGCTGCACCAATATTTTTTATCACTGCAGATCTGAAGAAACCAACCCTTACTGTGTAAATAACCTAGGGGAGTGATTCTCAATGAGGGTGCCAAGGCACCTTAAGGTGCCTTTCAAGGATGTCATATTAGGTTTAAAAAAAGTTTCATAAAATAAACCCAGAGATTTCAAACAGAAAACCATAGTTGTTGTCTTCCTTAGTTCTTTGCAGTTCTGATATTTTTTCTGTAGGTAAAAAAGGGAATGAAGACTAAGAGCTGGCATTTTCCAAGTAGTACCTTGATTCTATCAAAGGGTGCCTTCAGTCTAAAAAGGTTGAGAGCCACTGGCCTAGGGACTAGAAATGAGCCAAACTCTGAAGCCTGAACCTGGATCCCGATTGACTTAAGCTCAGGGATGTTCATGGCTTCTTTTATTTATCCTGGTTAATTGATCCCTAGGCTGGAACAGAAGGCAGTTTCCAAAAGGATCTCAATCAAGAGCAATTGCTGATGTTGTAACTGTAAGATAGTTCAAATCCCTAATCAACAGAAACTAATTTGTCCCCTTGGACAATAATGCAGATTGCAGTTGCTCAGATCTGTATTAGAAACAGTCAGAAAATGAGGAACGCTGATTGACTAAATATTTATCTTTTTGAGAATATCTTCCATTTTCTTGATCAAAATGTCCTTGTGAGAAACTTCTAACTTGCCGCATGCCCAGCTGTTTCTTTGTCATGCACTTCCAACTGTTTTTTTTCATCCCCAAGGATTCACTTCCTGTTGGGTTTTTCTTCCAGCAAATGCTAGTACTGTAGTTTCTTTCTTCTGTTTCTTCTTACAATCAATCACCATTTTCCTAGGCAAGTTAAAAGCACTTTACCTATTTCCACTAAAGACAATGGGAATTGATCAGGCCTTACTTCGGTAAGTCTCTCTCTTTATCATTCTTATTTTTTATACTCAAGCAAAAGTAGTGCCCCAAGCCCACAGTCAGATATGGGGCTTGGAGATGATTTATAAAAATTGGGGAAGGGACGGTATTTTCCTCCAAGTGCTTGCTATCTAGAAAGGCAGAAAACTTAAATTGCTTTAAATCTTGTTCTCTCATTTCTTTGTATTGGCTATGGGACACTCACGAAGGAAAGGGAGATTGGGCAGCGAGAAATGAGAGAGGAGAATGGATGTTTGTCTGTGAAGTTATTGGGAGCAAGAAGGAGAGGAGGTAGCTGAAGCTATAAAAGCCCATCAGTAAATTAAGCGTAACGTTCAGAGTGCAAAAAGCACTCTGCCTACATCAAGATCTCTGTGGATATAGCTGATGACAGTGGAGGTGGAGTGGAGGAAAATTAGTCACGTGGCTTTTGTTCTCTGAGTTTTGGCAGAAACCTTTCATCAACTATATGGCTAAATGATGTAGTATGACTGTTTGCTGGCTGGGAATCACTCAGATCATTGAGGAGAATGTTTTGTATATGACCTATATTTTTAATGGTAACTTGATGCAGGGACAGTCTGCCAAAAATAACCTTTTCTTTCTTTTTATTCCTTTTAGTACACAGTCTGAGGGGATGTCTGGTAGTTCATTCCACCCTTTAAACAAGAGATCTGAAAAATATTTTTTTAGTGTACGGTTACCAAAATACTACCTTCAGCAACCTCATTATGTAATAAAGAGTCTTCTTTTTTCCCCCTTTTTTCTTTAAATTAGGTTTAATTGCTTGACCAGCCTTGGTATTAAGTTCCATTGCTTGTAATCAAGAAAGAGATGGACAGGACTTTATTGGAAACAACTGTGGTGAACTCATGCCCTTTCTATGTAGAACGCCCCAGTCATTGCAGTCTCAGTGTTAATCAGAATGGGTATACCATTAACAGAATACTATGGATGCTATAGCTAGATGCTTAGTTTTACCAAAACACTGCACTGAGACAGGGAGCAGTCCTGTCATCTTAAAAGGCCTGAGAGTGTTAAACAGAACACTTTGGGATTTTTCCTAAATTGATTCTTTTTAATGTTGCTGGTGTCTCCTTCCAGGGATCCCAGCTCTGCTGAGTCTTCCTTTCCCTGACAAGCTGTCAAGGAGACTTGGAGCCTAGAAACTGGGGTTCCTGAGGCTTCCTGGCTCTCTGGAAACATGTCTGGCAGGCTACTCAGTAATTTCAGAGCTTGAAAACTGGGACTTCTGTGACCCCCTGCCATCCACAAAATAAAGTGCTAAAGAGCCAAATACTAGTTGGGTGTCTCAAGCTGTGTTTAGGAATCAATCAGTGAAGAGTCTGCTGATGAGCAAGAGAAGGAGGGACACGCTGCTGGAAAGCCTACCGGGTTTCCCTCAAAATGATGTCCAACCTTACATATTCCTCTGGAAAATATTTAATTTTGACCACTCAGCTTCCAACAGAAAACAATTTTGTACTAAACATTCAAATAGCCTTGTTAATCATTCAAAAAGGGTGAACTTCTTTCTGTGATTGATTGAAAATAGCTTTCCTTCTCAAATGATGCCATTTTGCATGAAAACTTTTGTGATTGTTAAAATGTGTTTTAGTCGAGCACGATTTTAATTCGTTATGGAAATGGTTATTGCAAAATATCATCCAATCATAGAAATAAAAATGGGTCCTCTTGAATCCCATGAGCAGAACACATCTGACATTTCTTGAAATGTTGTGGAGGTGTATAGGATTAGTAATCAATGATGTGATTACAGCTGATGCTGTAATTTGCATCCGTGTCTAATTTCACGGAAGACAAAAGTAAGTTTTGAAAGAGTATAGTTATGTAAAAGTCTCCAAGTCAGACTTCCTTACTGTGGTAGTGTTGGAGTGATGTAGCCATGATAATCCAAAAATTATCTTTGCCTCTCACTCTTCAAAATTTGACAAGAGTTGTGCTCCAGAAATCCAACTGCATGGAAGAAGCATAAAGCATTCTGTTTTGCTACCTTCATTCCTATCTCACTATATTGTGTTTAGAGACAAGCACTTCAAGAGTGGAGCGGGTAGAAATTTTGTCTTAAGCTTTTTTTGTTTTGTTTTGTTTCTTTACATACCAATCGCTTCTCCAGCAAAATAAAAATTTCTGTTGCCTTAAAAATTACTTGCCTTAAATTTTGTATGCTTTTATCAAAAAAAAAAAAAAATCTATTGCAAACTGAGACTTCCCTTGGTACCTGCTGTTTGATTAATCTTTTCAGTTCTTGTGAATAATTTCAACTAAATATATTTTTAAAATCCCAACAGCTTTTTTTTTTTCAGAAGAGAGATTTCAGGGGAAAAAAATTGCAGTTGTATATTATTTTGTGCTGCTTGAAAACAAGAAGCTGCTTTAATGGCATCTGAGACTATAGTATAATTGTTGGTCAGGTCAGCTCCAGAATCTCATCTGAAGTACATTAGTATTGCATGCTGATAAATGTTGTATAAGATAAATGACAGAAGAGAACTGTTTTGGTTTTTTTTTAATTGAAATGTTTTCCTGGGCTTTTGCTCTAATGTGAACTGACATTACAAACCTGTGAGTGTTAGCTCTATGATATTTGTAGCTGGAAAAAGATATTGAGAGAGCATAAAATCCATACGCATTTGTTTTGTTTTGTTTTAGTGTCTATATAAGAGTATATTTAGCATATCTATCTGTTTGAGGTGCCAAAAGTTTTAAGGCATATTCCACAACTATATCTACCTTTATAGATTAACTCCCCCCCCCCCCAGTATTCATGATGTATGCCCCCCTTTCCATAATGTAAAGGAAAAATTGATAGCTTTTAAAAGTGATTTTATATATATGTATGTGTATATGTGTGTATATGTATGAATATTTTCATCATTCAAATATGGGATCTTGATTCCTATTTGCTTGCTTAAGTTTCAGGGAATGTTGCATTACAGCTAAGTGCTGAAACTTCAACTGAAGCTCATGAAGCCATGAGCTAAGGGAGGATGTGTGGGGGTTTGTGGTTATGGATGTTTTGTGTGTATGGATTTTTTTGTTTTTCACCTCTAATCCTTGGACTGAAGATTCGTAGGTTTATCAGTTGGTTTGTGGATAATACAAGAGATGGTACCTCATAATCTTTCAGTTGCATCTAGAGCAGGGATTCAAGTGCAGGCTTAAGACATGTCACCATCCAAATCCTAAATTAGCTTCTAAATCAAGTTTGAAAATGAGACTGCTAAGTCACTTATGCTTTATAATGATAAACAGAGCAATGTCTAAATACTGTTTAAATCTGGGTAGTAGACTAACTGTGCCTCAACTATAAGTGAATAATATAAAATATGAATAACCGCACTTCTGTTCTTCCCCTAGGTACTATGGGGATAACATTAAAAAATGTTAGGCACATAGATACTATAAGAATGGGAGCCATATACGTACCTTAGATAGAAGTTTATGATTGTGATATTACATATACTGAGGCATTTGTATTGCAGTTGGTGGAGTTATGTGTGATCTACACAAGTATAAATGAGATTAGAATTGGTCCCAATATGCCTACAGATATGTAAACTTTCAGGAAATGCTATAATCTATAACCTTGAAGAACAGGTGGGGAAAAAATACACCGTTCAATAAAAAAGTTTAAAATCAAGCATTATATTTTTAAATAGTAACAGGTCCTGCGTTATCTTGGGCATCCATTTACTTCTACTGGCAGTTAAAATCCTGAGGGTAAGCTTTTAATTTAATGCTTTACATTAAAGAACTATGCTTGTATAGAGCATTTGCCTTCTAGCCTCTGCAAATAAATAACAAGTGTGCCATACATCACAGTCAAGTGAGTTCCATTGCCAAATGGATACAACTGCCTCAGCCATTTTTTGTGGTACTTGAAAACGGAAACATTTATTACATCCATTATAGACAGCGAAGTGATTTAAGAGCCAAAGCATTGTCGTTTATATAATGCTACAATACTTTTTAACTTTGAGAAATAAAATAAGATAGGCCAAAAATGATCTTCCCATATTAGTTTCCACCACACTAAACTGAGTAGCTCTGTAATACAAATGCTAATCCACAGCTAAACTTCTCAGTTGGACACTGAACCCAACCCCCTGACTTTGAAACTATACCCTGTTTGGAATATAATATTTTGTTCACTGTTCATTGTTCAGGTGGTCCGATAGAAACTGGAAAGATATTGGCAGCTGCAGCAAATTGTCAACTGCATACAACTAAATGATAAGCTCAGCCATAGATGGTTCTGAAGAATGCACCTTGGGGTAAAGATGGCCAGCATGGACCCATTTCTCAAAAGTATTTAGTGTAATACCTCTGTCCCCTTGAACCTTGCTATAACATTACTATTCTCAGGGCACATTTAAGATGTTAGCTGCACCTGGCCTACATTCACATAACTTTAAGATACATGACAGAGTGGCATGTACAATCATTCACAAGTGCCAGGAGCAACAAGGGGAACACAGTGTAACTAACTTGTGGTAGGGAGATGAAGCAGGCAGGATTGGGCAAGACTAGCAGGTTTGTGGGATGGAGGACTAAAAATAGCCTTGTCCAGAGTTGGGGTGGATAGGAAGAGCGCAGCCCCAGGGCTGAAGCAAGCAGCTGGGTTTTCCTAGCTCTATGGCTGTGTTCTGACTGCATACATGTGTTTAATAGTTCAGGTTAACCTTTTCCCAATCTAAGTTAGTTCACCTCTTCAGGCCCACCACTTTTTGTCCTATTTAAGCCCTCCATATGCCTACACAGATGAGCATTTCGAATGACCTAGTCCTAACTAGGTTGATCTAAATCAGGCATGGGCAAGACTTTTATTTTGAGTGGAGGACCACTTAACAAGTTTGCTGAGCTGTTGCAGGCCACAATACCTATTTTTGTCCTGATTTGTGTGTGTTTGTATGGTGTATGTAGAAGTGACTGCATAATAGCTCATAATGAAGTCTTACTCTTATGTATTGTGGAGGTGTGGAGTGGTGTGAGTAGATGTAGATGGGTGGGTCTAGGGTTTGTGGAGGGTTGTAGGTGTGTGTATGTGGGGTGTGGGGGTGTGAACTGATGTGGGTGAATGGGTACGGAGGGTTTGGGGGGGTGTTTGTGAGGATGTGTGTGTGTGTGTGTGGGTGGGTGGTTATGAGGTTTGTGGCCAGCTGTGGGGTGTGTGAAGGAGGAGGGTGGGCAGGGGGTGGGGTGTGCCTGGGGGGATCTGGGTGTATGTGCATGTAGCAGGGAGAAGGGCCTCCCTCAGAGGGATGTGGTTGTGTATGGGGGGGGCTTGTGGAGGGTGTGGGGGGGGTGAATACGGTGTTTGTGGGATATGTGATTGTGTGTGGGGGATACAGCAGACCAACTTGGGTGGGGAAGCTCCCCTGCACCAGCTGATCTGCCCCACCCCCTACCAAAGATGGCAAGGTGGGGGATCTGGGGCAGATCAGCTGGTGTGGGGACCCTGTCCCTGCCTGATCTGATCTGTCCCTGTCCTGCTGGCCCCAGGCGGCAGCACCCAGCTCCTGTCAGCTGACAGACAGATCAGAGGCCAACCAGCACCCCCAGGAGGGCTATGGGGGCCATGCCAGAGTCCTCCCCGGGGTGCATGTCCCCTATCTGCTTGCCGGGTGACAGGAGCTGGTTGCTGCTGCCTGGGGCAAGTGGCAGCACCAATCTTCCCATCGCTGGGTGCAGGCTGTGCCCAGTGCTGGTCTGTCATCTGGGCAGATCAGGGCCCCACACCCCAGGGAGGACTCTGGCATAACCCTGGCAGACCTCCTGGGGGTGCAGGCAAGCCCCCAATCTGCTTGCCAGATGAGTGGAGCTGGGTGCTACCTCCTGGGACTGGTAGCAGCAGCGATCTTCCCTTTGCTGGTCCCAGGTGGCAGCACCCAGCTTCTGTCATCTGACAGGCAGATCCATGGCTCACACCCCCTTGAGGACTCAGGCACAGCCCTGGCAGCCCTCCCGAGGTTGTGGGTGAGCCCCTGATCTGCATGCCTGCTGCATTTTATGTTTCCCCATAATAACCTATGGGCGAAATATCAGAACCGCGTTGAAACAGCAAAACACTTTTGACAAAATGAAATGGAACGCTGCTTTCAAAACTAAACAAAATTTGAAACAAAACACTGTTCCATTGAATCGTCAAAATGAAAGTTGAATCAGAATGATGCTGTTTCACACAGCCCTAATACCTGGTGATTTATGAGTATGCTGCCAGTCATGGAAGGAATAACTGGCTTCTGTCATGGACATGCCAGTCATGGAAGGAATAATGGCAGTCTGTCTTCCAGCTTCTTCTACAAAGTTTACAATTCCCATTCCTCATAACATGTAATGTTTTCTACTGGTGTAGGATACCATGGATATGTTTGCCCAGATTCTCTGTTGCAGTCAAGGAGGATAACAGATGATGCAGGACATTCTTTTGTGAACAATAGTGACTTTAGAAAGATGCTTTCAAAGAACAACCTTTATTCAGGGAAGAATCTGGACCATCAGACCATAAAATATTAAAACATTTTGTATGTTTTAATATCAATACCATGTTGCAAATTGGCTTATGAAGATTGACATTAGTAGGAGATATGACGGAGTGAGGAATACAAACTCAGTTCCTCAATAAAATTATGTCTATCTGTTTACATTTAGCTAGTGCTTTCTCTCTAATATGGCTACTGAGTGTAAATAAATACACTCAATATGGGTTTCACCCAGCATTATAAATATATAGCGTATCTCTGTTTTGTCACACTGGAAGTGTATTTCCAATATTGATTTGGAATGCAGATAAATAATAATACTCTCAGTATGGATTTGTCTCAGTTTGTGTGATATTACGCATCTCTAGAATTTCTTTTCTACACTAATAGAAATCTCTCTCTAAATTCCAGCTATAGGTAGCTGATAATACAAAGATAAGGTTATCATTCAGAGTCCTAGACTTGTATATTCATGGGTTCCAGTCTTCAAACCACAAATCCCAGGATAGTGAAAATGGCAAATAACCATATGAGCAGATTCTTGGCATTCATCATACAACGTTGACCATGATTCTACTTAAGATCCAAATATCATTGCTCCATTCACAGCCAAACCTCTTCAGTCCTTCTGTAAGTTTGCTTGTACTGCAAACACATTTTAAATTAATCTTTACCATCACATGGCTACCAAAAGTAAATAATTACATTGGGTGCATCCACACATGCATATTAAGGCTCAGCAATAGACTCTACCATATATTACACCAGAGTTTATTGCTTCTGAGCACAGCATTTACATGTGCACCTGGGACCACAACATGTTGAGCCAGGTCAGAGCAGCCCTGACTGGCAGGGGCTCCAGGGGTCAGCATGCCAGCTCAGGGGTGCTCTGACCTGTCTTAGAGTGCTGTGGAGGGGCTGGCTAGGGCAGAAGGGTACTTTTAATGCAGAACTAGCTGACTGACAGCCCCCGCACTGAAGCACCCTCATGAACCAGCCAGCCAGGTCAGTGTCTATATGTTCATTGCTACTCATGAAAAACTCTGGAGCAGGCTAGTACTTGTATTCACAAATACAGTTTATTCATTTCCTGCGGCCTAATAGGGCCGCACATGTAGACACCAAAACATTTCCTGCAGAGCTGATTAGGCAACTCTGCAGTAAACATCTTATGTAGACATGCCCATTAGGTACCAAAATAAAAATCATTCTCTTGATTCTTCAAACACATATGCATGTGTTTCCACTTGTAAGTATCCCTATCATCTTTATTTATGTGTGTAAACAACATAAGCAGATCAATTTCAAGATCAGGTCTATAGTTCTGATCGTTGTTGACACATTCTCCTGCCCAAGCAGAATTTTTCTCTCATGTGAGTGCATTATGATTTTGTTCGGTCTAGTTTAGCATGTTACCAACTCCCTTGGGAAGGTAGTTCATCTCCTAAGACTTCTCATCACCTGTATATTTTTTTTCTTCATATTTAGCCTAATTTTCCCTGTCTTAATTTAATCCTTTTCTTACTTCCTTTGTATTCTATGCTGTAATTCCTTTTCCTCCACTGTGGTTGCACTTTCCTAATATCTGTAAATTATTATCTGTATAATCATCCTGTAGTCATCTAGTCAACCTACATATATAATGTTTCTAATCTTGTTTCATAAATATTCCCTCCATCTCTTTAATCTTGTTTATAGGTTTTAAAAATCTTGTTTGATGTTTTAGATTTATACTTCTCACATTTATTATTTGTCATCTAATTCTGCCATGTATCACTTGAAGTTTCTTGGCCATCTTAGGTAATGCTATAGGAGGTCTTGTATTTTATAGTAACTCAGTGCACAATTTCTGATAATTACAATATTCCTCTTCAGGAACTCCCAGTATTAATGAATCCACAACTATAAGTTGATTCATTTCATTTTCAAGATGTTCTACTTTCCTATTAGTCATATCAAGGTGGGGGAAATGTTTTATCAGAGGTTTAATAAAACAGACTTACCAAAGTGATCATAGCTTTAAGTTTGCAAATATCAAGTGAAGTCTAGTCCTGTTGCACTGTAAAACCCTGATCAGGATTTGACCATAGCAAAGCACTGAACTGTGAGGTGAAATAATGGAATATCAAGGATAATTATTAAGTAGGACCCAGTGGAAAAAGGTATGCCACTGACAATCATGACTCATGCAGTTAGTCTTTTTCATGATCAGTTGAACTAGTTATTAGGTTTCTATGGAGATTACCCCTAAGCTTGCAATAGTAAATGGTTCAATACTTTCACTCAGGAGTTAAATCAGATATGAAAAATCAAGATAAATCAAAGCAACTCGGCCCATCTTTTATGTGTTTAGATTTGATATGCTTGACTTGCTCATTTTCAGAAAGCAAACTTTGACCTTGGAAGTCCACACCACATTGGTTATATTGCCATCAAGAACATATCCTAGTATTGGAAAGTAAGTATTAGATAACTGTGTTGGCAGTTTCAAATGTTGTATGAGGGATACAAAAATCTTTTAATTTGATGAAAATTGGTAATTGATTTGAATGTTGCAGTTCATTTGGGCATCACGTAATCAGTCTTTCTGAAGTATTGGTAAAGCTATAGAGAATGCATAAATGTAAACCAGGTACAAAGACAGGGTAGATTTGCACCATATAGACTAACCAAAGTATATAGATATAAATATATGTGTGCATCTTTGAATGCCTAAGAAGTGGGCTTTCCAATACTTTTTATCAATATTCTTGATTTTTATGTATGAAAATCCTGAGAACAAAAATAACCATGTCTAGTTCTTTGTACTTTGGGGTGAATTTTTCCCAGGCTGCAAATGAATTTTCTGTACTCTAATAATTTTCTATATGTAAAATCAGAGGCAGAACACCATAGGTAATTAATAAACCACAAGTGTACATGGCACATAGAAGAAGATTTTTTTAAAAGTAATCCTATTTTCTAGGATTTCTAAGTAACTAATGTTATGAGTAATGGTGCCATCCATTTTGCAAGCAATGAACCATTATCTTCATAACTACTGAAAAATGAGCCCCCTTTTCCCCTACCTCCCAAAAAATCAAACAAATTGAAGACCATCCTTGTAATCTCATCAAGACATCATCATTATCAAAATAGAAAACATCATTATGTCATTACACATATCTATGATGCACCCATGTATCGAATACTGTGTGCAATTCAGGTCTTCACATCTCCAAAAGGGTATAGTAGCATTAGAAAAGGCACAGAGAAAGCAAGAAAATTATCAGGGATATGGAACAGTTTCCATACTAGGAGAAATTAAAAAGGCTAGAGCTCTTTAGTTTGGAAAGGAGAAGACAGATATAATAGAGGTCTATAAAATCATGAAGCTCGTAGACAAAGTAAGCAAGGAGCTATTAGTCACCAAGTCCCAGAATACTAGAACTAGGGAGTACCCACTGAAATTGATAAGAGGCAGGTTTAAAATGAATAGGAGGAAGTATTTTTCTATGCAATGTGTAGTTGTGGAATTCATTACCCACAGGAGGTGGTAGAGGCAGATGGCACAGCCAGGTTCAAAAAGGGACTAGACAAATTCAAGGGTGGAAGATCTATTAATACTGTATCTACTGAAATCCAAGATCAGATTCCTCCATTTAACATTGGGGGGAAACACCCCTCACCTTGGAATCAAGTATGAGGCACTGGGTGGGGGCCAGGCAGCTGCTGTGGCTCGGACTCTAGCTCCAGCCCTGATACACAGCTGCTGCTACCCCCAATTCTAACCCCTACCTGCCCCTCCCCCCACAGTCTTGCCCCTGCTGGCTGCTGTTACTGGGCCTGGCTGGGGCTGTGCTCCATGCCCCTGGCTGGACCAGAGCTGGAACCTGCTGAAATGGAGCAAGGGTATGCAGTGGGAATGGGTGAGTCAGGCAGGAGTGAAGGGACTGTGGAGAGAAGAGGGAAGATGGGTGTGGAAAGGGGATGCAGTCCTGATGCTTCAGGGAGAAAGAGGCTGATGGTGTGGGCGAGTTGGTAGCAGAGCAGGCATAGTGAGGTAAGTGGTGAAGGGAAACTTGAGACTAGGGTAGAAGGACAGTTGATCTGACCCAGTATGACCGTTCTTTGTTCTTTATAATTGAGATTTGGATATCTTAAATTCAATATTTTATGCATATCTGTCCAGTTCCATATGGCTTGCTTTCACAGGTTGGGAAACATTGGTACAGAATTCCTAGTTAATAGTTCCTGTCCTTTCTTTTGGACTCTAATAACTATTAAAATACTGACATTTTAAAATATGATACAATCAACTGCACTAGCATCCATTGAAATGGAGCGGTAGTTCACATCTACAAACAATTATTTCAGCCTACATGCAAACTCAAGCACATATATTTGTCTGAAACATAATATTCATGTGCTCTGGTGAGGTGCTGGAGGACTGGAAAAGGGCCAATGTGGTCCCCATTTTCAAAAAAGGGAGGAAGGAGGACCTAGGAAACTACAGGCCTGTTAGTCTTACCTCAGTCCTGGGGAAGCTCTTTGAGAAAATTATCCAGGAGCACATCTGTAAGGGACCAGCAGGGGAGATAATGCTTAGGGGCAGCCAACATGGGTTCATTCGAGGCAGGTCCTGTCAGACCAACCTGGTGACCTTCTACAACCAGGTCACAAAATCCTTGGACTCCGGTGTCACGGTGGACGTAGTCTTTCTGGACTTTAGGAAGGCCTTTGACACTGTCTCTCACTCCATTCTCATTTAGAAATTAGGCAACTGTGGTGTCAATACTTATGCAGTCAGATGGGTCACAAATTGGCTGGAGGGCCACACCCAGAGAATGGTGGTGAATGGTTTTTTTCAACCTGGAGGGATATGGGCAGTGGGGTCCCCCAGGGCTCAGTCCTCAGGCCTGAACTGTTCAACATCTTCATCAGGGACTTGGATGAGGGGGTGAAAAGCACCTGGTTCAGATTTGTGGATGACACTAACATGTGGGGAGAAGTGGGCATGCTGGAGGAGGGACAGGCTGCAACTAGATCTAGACAGGTTACAGGGGTTGGGCGGATGAGAACAGGATGGGTTTCAATACTGACAAGTGCAAGGTGCTGAACCTGGGGAGGAAGAACCAGCAGCATACCTACAGGCTGGTGAACGCCCTTCTAGTCAGCACAGAGGCAGAAAAGGATCTTGGTGTCATTATTGATTCCAAGATGAACTTGGGCCACCAATGTGGGAACACAGTCAGCAAGGCTAACCGCACCTTGCCATGCATCCACAGATGCATCTCAAGCAGGTCCAAGGAGGTGATCCTCCCCCTCTATGTGACACTGGTCAGGCAGCAGTTGGAGTACTGCATCCAGTTCTGAGTGCCGCACTTCAGGAGGGATGTGGACAGTATGGAGAGGGTCCAGAGGAGGGCCACTTGCATGATCAGGGGGCAGGAAGGCAGGCCCTATGAGTGGAGGCTATGGGACTTGAACCTGTTCAGCCTTCACAAGAGAAGGCTGAGAGGGGATCTGGTGACCATCTACAAACTTGCCAAGGGGAACCAGCAGGCTGTGGAAGAGTCCCTGTTCCCCCGAGCACTAACAGGAGTAACACGGAATAATGGCCATAAGTTGAACAAGAGTAGATTCAGGCTAGATATCAGGAGGCACTACTTTACAGTCAGGGCGGCTAGGATCTGGAACCAACTTCCAAGGAAAGTGGTGCTCGCTCTTACCCTGAGGGTCTTCAAAAGGAGGCTAGTTAATCACCTAGCTGGGGTCATTTGACCCCAGCATCCTTTCCTGCCCATGGCAGGGGGTCGAACTTGATGATCTGCTCAGGTCTCTTCCGACCCTACCAACTATGAAACTATAAGGGTTTCTTTGTAACCTTATTAGACAGAATGCTGTATTTTTTTTAAATAATGAGAGGCTTGCCCATACCCCAATTTGGCTGGTCTGCATCTCCCCAGGAGATTGTGTTCAATGCTTTGGAAAACACTGTACTAAACAATCTCCCAGGCTTTAGTAAAAGAAGGGTTGTGGACTGATACATATTAGTGAATTTTTAATAAGAACAGAATAGCACTGTAATTTGCAATACACATTTCAGTATTTGTACCAGAGTGAAAAATTCAAATGAAGAATTTATTGTGACCTATTCTTCTCTCTAGGCATGTGTGACTCCCATAGATGTCAATGGGATTTATTTGGCCTGTAAAGGAAAATAAAACTCTTTTGGCAATAGCAGTATGCCTTGCAATAGCACCTCATTTGTGTGGTAGCCCCCTAGAAAAGGGAACCAGTGAATTTTTACTGATGAAGGCAATCTACTGGCTATTTGTGAAGAAGCAAAGAAGGACAGTTTAAGGGGAGAGAGCCTAATGGAAAAGGTCCTTTCCACATTTTGAAAATATAGTTTAAATACAATAGATGATACATGAACAGAAGGTCAAAAGGTACATCCCACTGATGGTAACACATTTTTGCTAACTCAATCAATACCTACCTGATTAGCAGCATCCATAATCATTACTGGTCAGCTATAGAGAGGGAGAAAATTCTTTGCCGTCTATAAAATACCTGAGAAAGTAACAATATTGTGAAGAAGTGCTATGGCAGTGAAAAATTACTATCTTCATTTTGGCTACTTTAGAAGCAATAGCCACTTTTTTCCAATTTGATCATAACTCTAACCTGGCTCATTAATTGGAACAGATACTCGGTCTATTTGTTTTTTTAGTGGCCCTACTAACTTAAAGGAGCTTGATTTATCAGAAGCATTGACTTAAATTAGTGTACTTACAGTGCCATATAAATCACATATAGATCAATTAACAGAGTTGTTTTAAATGAGTCAAAGTTGCTTGATTGACAAAAGTGGGTCTCAAGAATGCAAGTGACCTCCAATGGGAATTAACCACTTAACTGCTCTTAGTGCCTGTAAAAGATCTCCCTTACAATTGCTGTGCCTTATGCGGTATCAGTGAAAGCTTCTGCACTTCCCCGCTGCCAATATGCTTAAGGCGCTACATCTGAGATGGAGAAAAAACTTAATAAGTCTTCATGTTCTTGGAGACGCTGGCCTGTCTTCTGAGAATGTCAGCAAAGGTGCCAGTTAGTGGTTGGGCTTACTTCTCAAACGCAAAGTAGCCCAAGGTCTGCACCCCATTTCAATATCTATCTACATTTGCATACTATAGATTTCAAGCACTTATTACATTTTAAAGCACGTTTGTTCCCAGTATTTTTCCTTCAGACACTCTACTGGCTCAACTCTAATTTTTCCCCATCTCCGTTAATTTTATCCCCCCACAGGAAAGAATGCCTGTTCTTTTTCAGTTCTTCAATGTAGCTCTAAATATTGTCATATCAAATACAGCTTCTCTTTTTTTCCCCATACCTTGTTTTCTTCATTTTTTTAAAAATTGTTTATACATTGGCTTACAGAGAAGATCAAATGGACAGAGAGAGATGCGTCTCTCACCCCTCCCCTCTCCCCCTCCCCCCCGGCAGGTAAACCAAAGGGGGGGGGGGGGGAAATCAATGTTTATCATGATCCTCTCTCAGTGTGAAATGAACTGAGAAAGGATGTTATGTAGCATGAAATCATGTAGAATGACCTTGAAAGAATTTAAAAAGTAATCATGAACATTGCATCTGAGCCTTCAGATTTATTGCAACACAAAGATGCTGTGAGTTCACCTATTTATACTACTAAGCAAACAGAGGATTCATGATGGACATGTGTGTGATATAAAGCTCAATCCCCAGAGGGTGGTGAACACCACATAATTTACAAGTAGTGAAGCCATGACTGAGATGTTAAAGACTTCCCTCATGCTTGGAATTAATTCCGTATTAGAGATGTTTAGAGTGTAGTATTGTTATGCCACAGAGAAGGAAATGGTAACATGTTTGTTTAATCGAATTTATGTTTTGCTTTTTAATTTCATTTGCTGAGAGTAGGTATCTAGGTACTGTGGAAGCTTTTGGGGACAAATCAGATTCAGTTAGGAGCCCTGGCATTTTAAACTTTTGTGCAATTGTAACTGTTAGGGAAGTCATGAAGAAAATCTGAAATAGATAATTTCCCACCCAAAATGCCATTTTAAAGTTCATAAAATACTGAGGATATTTGTGTCTTCTAAATCACTCAGTCACTGAAATACAAATACAGTATGAGTAGGAATGGCTTGATCAAGTTCCATGTTAGTTGGTGGTTGGGATATGAGTTGGCCTCAGTCCAAATTCCAGAGGGCAGATGTTCAGATTACAGTTGTCATTTAAAGACTATAAAAGAGGACATTTAACAAAAGCCTACTAGGTTTTACCATGGGTGTGAGACGCAGAGCTATGCAAAATGTTTTCAGGGCCAAATCAACCATCTCAAACTGCATTCATGGTTCACTGTGCATAAAGAAAATTCACTCAACTGGGAAATTCATGGACTTCTTTCTGTCCTATAGTTCTGTATCCCACTCGCCAAGAAACCTCCTTTTCTATATCTCTATTTAACTTGTGCATTCAGGAGGAAAAACCCAACCCTTTACTGTTCACTGGTAAGTTTTGGTATGAAAACTTATACTGTACCTTAAGTGAATAGTGACAGGATTATCAGTGCTTCAATGTGAAGACAATGTTCATCATTCCTAAATTACAGAATTCAGTGCATACAGCATGAAGATAGGATTCTTTTTGAACATTAATTGGTTTTCCTTGTAATGCAATAGCACTATGCACACACTTGAAGTGTCTAGCAGCATGTACACACCCGTATTTTCAGACAAATTTTTCAGATTACTTTGGAAGCATTTAATTAAAAATGTTGATTGTAATGCATTTTAATTGCCCCAACTATTATACATATCTCTTCCCAATCTGAAAGGATGATGGAAAGGGGTGGTGTGGGTTACCAAAGTAATTTCACCTAAGACCTAGAACTAACCCTACTAATCAACATTTTAGTATTACTACTGCTTCTATTATTATATTAGTTTACTTTTTTTATTTTTAATATAATGTTCATAACAACTAGATGTCAGTTTGATGATAATCATTAGTTCTCATGCTGAGTTGCTCACATGGCCTACACTGTACATCTTTATTGAACATTAATTTTTGCTGAAGCTCTTAATGTTTTCTGCTTTTCAGAAAGCATCTACTAAATGGACAAGTCAATGTGACAGCCGCTACTCTGGTTTCTATCATTTTGATATCACTTATAGGTGGTAATTAAACCATGACTGTCTACAGGAATTTTAATACTTTCATTTAGCATTCATATCTATATATTCATAAGCTAAAAACTGCTACAAAATGCAATTCCCTTTCAGTACCACTCATTGTTGTCTGTCAAGTTCAATAAACCATAATATGTCATATGAACTGGACAGCTTTTATGTGTATTTTTATGTTTCTTTCAAGTTGATTTTAACAACCCAAAGGCAGAACCATTCCATGTACTGAGTAACTTTGAGATCTCTTTCAAGCCTAATATCAACCACACCTGAGTACATACTTAAAGACAGAATAAAAACTATCTTTAGCTGAAAGACTGAATCATAATTATATAGCACACTTGAGTATTGTTTTCTCTTCCATGGCGACGACTATTTATTTCTGTTTTAGAAATAAAAAGCTATATGTTCTTTTGTACTGAGTTTACTATCAGGACAAGCTATGCTGAAGTCAGAGCAGAGTGGCATTTTTTAGACTAACTCGTTCAGAGAGGCATGAGCTTTCTTAGGCTTCAGCCTATTTTATCAGATGCTATGAATGGACTTGCAAAATATAGGAGTACTAAATAGAAAGGAATAAAGTAATTTAGCCTATAAAGGCCCATCCTGTCCTGCCTTCTGCCCAACTTCAAATTAGAGAGGAGTAGTTCAGTTCCAACACATTTTCTCTGCATCTCTCTCTCTCTCCTGACATGCCACCTATGCTGGGGAGTAAAGTTCTATAATTCACAATCCCTGCTATACTCAAAAAAATTTTTGAAAAACCCAAACCCCAATCCCCCCCACCAAAAAACAAACAACAACAACAAGAAACCCTCCCTCTTCTCAGAGAAATTTTCCAGCTGAAATTTGTAGGTGAACTGCAGCTCATTTACTCTGACTGTAGCACAAAGGAGCTAAAGAATGTTTTTAGAAACACATAAATTGTGGGAAATAGTCTGGATTACAGAAAATGTGGACCACCAGTATGTGACCTGCAAACAGAGAGAACAAAGGATGAAATAGCAGAACCGCTGAAGTAAACAGAAAACTTGCTATTGACTCATCCGGGGCAGAATTTCACCCGCTTAGAATGAATATTTCAAATTATGCTTTCTTAAGTCTCTTCCTTAACATAAGGCCTGTTCGGAGGGTTCAGTCTGGGCATTCTGGAAGTAGGTTGAGTTCTGTTTTTACAACTCCCCAAAAGTCAACAATTTTAAAAACAAGTTGGCTTTTGAAGATTTTTCAAGCAATGTAATCTCTTTTCTCACTTAAGGGATATGCAGTATTGGTGTTTTGACCCCAGGGAAGGGATCAGCAACTTACAACCCATGGGGCTGGATCTAGCCCACAAAGGGATTGGATCTGGCCTGGAATTGAGCCTACATTTTACCAGCAGTGCACTGAAACCCTGCTGCAGCCTAGCTGTAGGATCCAGCCTGGATTCTACATCCAGCATTTTACTAATAGTCAGCTAATCCCCTTGCTGCCATCTCCAGCAAAGGGCTCTAAGTCATCCAGGCAGTGGCGCTGTGCAGAGGGCTGCTCTGTGCCCTGACTCTGAAGCCTCTGCTTACTAAATTAAAGAAGAAGCAAGAGACAATTAAAGTAGAGATGGGCAAAGTCCAGCCCATGGGCTGGATCCAGTCGGCCGGGGACTCCTTTTCCCAGCCACGCCTGCCTGCATGGCTTGTGCTGGTCTCCGTGGAGACCCCAGCCACACCTGTCCAGTGAAGTTCAGGCTGCAGTTGCCATGAAGACCAGCCTCAGCCACCCCAGCAAAGCAGCATAGGGGGCTGCTCTGGAGTCACTGGGAACTTGGGATGGTGGCAGGTTTCTCTGGCACCAGGGCAGAACAGCAATCTATAGCCTGTACACTCTGGACAGGGGGGGTGCAAGCAGGGTATCATGGTTCTGCCCCAGCTCCAAACTAGGCTGTCACCACTGCAAGGAGCCAGGGCAGAGCCCGTGCTTGTGCGCCCCTGCCCAGAGCGTGCAGGCTACAGATTGTGACTGCCCTGGCTCCAAAGCAAGCTGCCCCTGTCCCAAATTCCCAGGGGCTCCAGAGCTCTTGGAGCAGCTCTTGTTAAAGTGCGCTCCACCCCGCCATCCAGTGCACTTGTAGAAGTGCCCTGAGAGAAACCTTTATAAGGGGCACAAACAGACTTAACAGTTGTATGTTATTGAAGGGTAACAATGCAAACTGTTGAACACAACTGTTACATCTGCACAGTTCTGTAGCAACACAAGTGAAGCAAATCAGCTCCAACTTTACTGGTCCCTATGTGCCAATAGGGTTAAAGTTTCCTCTCTCTGTTCTGGCTGTACTGAAGAAATGTGCCATTTGCCACATGGCCCTTCCACAGCCCTAGGATTTCACATTGTGTAAATTTAATATATTTAGCATATAGATACATATGCCATATATAAGATATATGTGTATACACACACACACACACACCCCCATAGAGGCAGACCTACTCTATCCATGAACATACGCTTCTTAAATATGTGATAATGGAGAAAAATGCCAACCCTTCTGTTTCATTTCCTTTGAAAACCCCTCACAATTTATACAGCTGCATTCAAATTAAAAAGGCTGATGTCTCAACATAGAAGTTTAAAATATATATATTGAACTTGTAACCTGTAGCTAGCCAATAATTCTACTATGGCTCCACTATAGCTTAAAATTAACCTGCCTTCTATTTTGACAAAGCTCCCATAAAACAGTTGAATAACAGAAAAAAGACATATAAATAACTATCTTCTAAACTTTCTGTCGACGAATATTGTTTTCTGTCATCACAATTGCAGCATGAAATATGAAAGTTCAATTTCCCCTTCATTTCCTTTTAATAAAACTTCTGTTCATTTCATTTTTGAAGAGAGATTGGATCTAAATTACTTTGACTTCTTCTGGCCTAACTTAGGTGATTGTTACCAGAAAGAACCTGAAGCCCTTTTAAAACCCACCACAAAGAAGAAGGGTCATAGTCTGAGTTTTTGGTACTTACATTCTCATATCTCTTTCAGCACAGATTTTTTTTCATTTAGGGTTGACAATACTAACTGCCCTATACTATTATAAAATAGCATAAATATCTACTGCAGTAGTTCCCATTTAAAAATTAACATAGCGGTGTTAAGGGGTTATCTTGGTGGTAATTTTATCAGTGTTTTGACTTTTCAATGATAGCTACTACACTTCCATCCAGCTTTCTTTGAATTGTGTATTTTTAATACCAGGTGTTGTAATACACATTCTGTACTATTTTAAGGCCCTTTATAATATGAAAACCAAGCCAGGGAAAACAAGGAAACATTTGCAATTATTCTCTGCTTGTCAAAGCATATAATGTTTGACCCATTTTTTGCCACATCCTAAATTAGTGTTAATATATTAACTAAATAACCTCTAATGTCCTGTGAAGTCATTTAATGCATTAGCCAGGATAATGGTCAATCTTTTAAAAACTCCCTAAATTTGTATAGTCCAATTTGTTTCTTCTACTAAGAAAGATAAATAAAAAAACTGCTTTGTAGACTGTGGTATGACTTCATTATGCAGTTATCTATAGTTGTGTCCAAACAAAATCCACTTAGCTGTTGTAAATTTAGCACACTCAAGGTGTGTCTACATAAGATGCTTTACTGCATAGTAAACTAAGCTACTGTGCAGTAGAGCACAGAATTTAAAAGGTAATCATGAACGTTGCATCTGAGCCTTCAGATTTATTGCAACACAAAGATGCTGTGAGTTCACCTATTTATACTACTAAGCAAATAGAGGATTCATGGACATGTGTGTGATATAAAGCTCAATTCCCAGAGGGTGGGTAACAACACATAATTTACAAGTAGTGAAGTAGTGTCAAAGTAGTGAAGTAGTGAATTAGAATTGCACCGTCTACACATGTGCACATTTACTATGCAGTAGATTAGTCTGCTTCACAGTTAGATTACTAGATTTCAGCCCCTGCCTACTCCCTCGAGCAGCCAGCTCCGTGTGACATGGAGTTGCTCCGGGGAAAAGGTGAGAGGGCTGGATTCCCAGCTCCCACCCACAGCCCACAACAGCCAGCTCTGTCCAAGCAGGGCAGCTGCCGGTGAGCCCTGTGGGTCCCTGCTGGGCAGGAGGCTTGCCAGCAGCTGCTCCACACCTGGGACAGGTCCCAGCACCCCCTTGCTGGGCAGGGAACTCCAGTGTGGCAGGGAGCTTGCTGGCAGCTGTGTGTCCTGATGGGCATGGGGCCAGGAGAGCACTTCCAGCTGCAGGGACAGCTCTCTCCTGGCCCCGTGCACATTGGGTCCCCTCCTGATGTGTATAGGGTCAGGAGATAGCTGCTGCTGTCTCCAGCTGAGCTGTCTTGGCCCCATGCTCACTAGGACTGGGCTTGTGCCCCTTGCCAGTCCCCAGGCTAGCACTGGGGGGAATTTGGAGCTTCCCCTTGCTTCTGTAGGGGGGCAGAGCAGGGAGGAAGCAAATCTGCTCCCAAGAGGGAGCACATGTAAACATGCTCTGGGAAGGCTTACTACACAGTATTTTACTGCACAGTAAGCCTACCATGAATTAATAGCATGTGTAGACATGTCTTCAGGGTACATACAAGTGTTACATTTAGATTAACCTAACCAAGATTAAGTCAATCTAAATGGTATTCACAGGGTTTAGGTCACCCTAACAATTGTGCACCCCATTTAAAGTTAGTTTACCATAGAGGCAAGCTAACTTTAGATGGATAAAGGGTTAACCCAGTCTAGGAAGATTTAAGCCAATTTACTAAATGCCTGCACACATTCACAGATCTGGGAAAGACAAACCACTTGTCACAGCCCCAGGACTGTGCCATTCTTACCTCCCACCACGGACTGGGCTACTTTTAGCCTCCCCAACTATTCTGCTGCAGGCCTGCCAGGCTCTTCCCCAGCCTGAGTCACTTACCTCTGGCTGCTCACAATGCTTCCGGCAAACAGTGAAGCCCACATGTGCCTCTCCTATCATAGGTTTAGGCAGCTTAAGCTACACTGCATAAACCTAAGCCAGATACTGTGAATAGTTGCTCGCACTCTTAGTATGTAAATGTAAATTCCATGTAAATTATGGACTTTCACTTATCTGTACAAGGAAATGTCTAAGTGCTTTTTTTTATTACTATTTTTATTTATTTATTTATTTATTTATTTTGGAAAAAAAAGTTTCCTGAAGTCTGAAGGACTTGATTTTTCAGGGCTGTAGGAAATAGCATAGAGGCTGCGTTCAGAATTCTAGCAATGGTATGATCTACCGTATGTTCAATAGTCCTTTTAATATGTATGTCTTTGTGTTAAGTTGATTTAAATGCCTGGGCATGTAGGTGTTCACAGAGCTTATATTGCCCACAAAATAGTACCCCTGATCTAAGTTAGGTCACCTCAGGAGGTGAACTAAATTTACATTGACCTGAGTTAAACCACTCTAAAATAGGACAACCCAGTCTAGTGAACACCTGCATGTGTATCCACAACACAGCCCTAAAGCAGAAAAGCTCAGCCACTTGCCCCAGTGCCAGGACTATGCTGTTTCTACCACTCCAGCCCTAATTGGGTTATTTTTAGTTCCCCAACAAAACACCCCACAGACCCACCGACCCTCCTGATCCCACCCCTCCCCACCCCCCTGAGTGATATACATCTGACTGTCCATGCAGCTCCTGGCAGCAGAGAACACTGCACGCACTGCTCCCAGTTACTTTATGCCACCTAACCTAAACCAGGGGCCATGAATGCTTGTTCACACCCTATAACTGGTACCTTCAGCAAGAAGAAACATTTTGTAAGCCTCCAAAATGAGGTATGAATAGGCCAGGACTGTGAATTTGCCTATCAGCTTTTGTGGTCCCTTAAATGTTAGAGTTTTATGGGAACAATTTATGCTGATGCCAAAAGCGGATGATTTCTGTGAAAGACTGCCCACCCTCCAGTAATGTCATAAATAGATAGGAGAAAGGATGTTCAACTGTGAAGGGATTTACTACATCTATAAGGCTCCAGTCCTTTCTGTGTCTATGCAGAGTTCTACAGAGCCATGTCCACAGACTCCCTAACATTTTTCTGAATGTCAATTTAAGGTTAGTATTCTCTGGATGAGCTACCCTGTATGATATTGGTGTGATTTCATCTAAAAGTGAAGATGACTTTCTCTCTTTACTGTAAGTAGTTCAATATGTTCCAATCTATGCATTTATATCTAGATAGGTATATTGCATATACTAAATCATGTTTTAAATTAATTTTACAATATGAAGTTTTAGCCACAAGTATTCAATGCATATTGTTACCCACTTGTTCTATTTAATTATTAATATGAGTTCAAATTCTGCAAAATATCATGTAAGATGATACATCCTGTCTGCAAGCATGTAATTATACTAGTGTTATACCATTCCAGCAATCCTGTTGTTCACATGGAATCAAAGAAGTTTGGAACAATATTCCATATCTAATTTCCAGTGTGTAATTGAGAAATGTACTTCTAATTTTCTTTGTTCCTTGTTGGCAAAATATTACAGAAACCTTCATCTGACAGACTTGATTTAAAAAAAAGAGAGAGAAAAAAGAAAAGCAAGACCTCAGACCTCAATTTCACTTATTATAATAAATCAATTTCATACTCATTTGTGTTTAATCTCCATTGGAAATTTACATTATCCAATCAGAACTGAACAAGTCCCTCAGGGGAGATCAAGTGTCACATAAAAATTCAACAGGAAATTCATGCAATAAATCAGTGAAAGTAGGACTGCATATATGGAGATTTTAAACCCATCTAAATTCTATTAAAAACCTCTAAATCCTGTTTTAGACAGAACAAGAAGGGAGCTTGGGAACTGTAACATCCCTAAGAGGCCCCTCAAAGTGCACATACTAATATTTAATCATTGAAAAATCTTTATACAACCAAAATTAAGTAATTTAACATTAGTGTATATAACACATTAATTTTGTATGTCCTCTTTTTTCTGACAAGCAGCAGTTTATGTAACATAGCTGAAGTTATACCACTATGTACTTTGAATATTAACCCTTCATCAAAAGCTATTCTGTATGTCGTAGCTTGTCATAAAATAGCTACAAATGACTTTCCAAAGCTCAGCATAAAATGCCATTCGTGTACATTTTTAAGACTTTGAGTTCTACACTACATCTAACACCAGGGCTCATGTGCTGTTCAGTGGCGTTATACTAGACATCAACTCATAAGAGACTACTGACAAAAATGGAAAATGAATGTGCATAAAAGTGTGTGGTTCCTGTGCAGTAGGTATGCCTCTGCTTGTCCCTTAAATGCATGTACTTGCTGCATCGAATGTTACATCAGTTACAAGTGAGATTTCCAAGGCAACACAGGAGATTTAAATACACAATTCTCAATGATTTTCAGTGGGAATGGGGTGCCCAATAGCTTCAGAGTCCTGTAAAAACGCCAACCACAAATTGATATTATGAATTTAGTATGTTCAGCTTTGAAGGAACATTTAAGAACATAGTGGAATAGTATTGTTATACTGTCCATCTTAAGAGATCCCTTCATGTTTTAAGTCTGACAGTGAATAAATGCAACCTACCTCTGGAGTCTATCAATTCTGAAATGACTTTTTGGACATTTCTATACATTCCATAGTGTGTGTGTGTGGTACATAAGTGCATATGCTATTAAAATATGTTTATTAAAAATGAGAGAAATTTCAACCTATTTCACTTTTTAACATATCTATTTATCTGTCCATACATATGTATATACACACACACACGCATATGCATACATACATATATACATATTATTCTTATATTCTCATATACAGATTCTTTTTCCCTTTTTTATCTTATTCAGCCTGGACATTAGATAGGTAAGTCAATTCTGTGTTCTGGTTCTCAGAACATTAAAAGTCTAGCTAGCAACCTTCTAACCTTGGGGTTAATAACTCACCTCTCCTCAACTGCTGGTGAAAACAAAACAGCAATTTTTAACCTATATCTAAAGCAGTACACTTCTTTAGACCCTTCCTCGACAAAAGACATATCTCAGTCCTACTTCAGTCTGCACTGAGTCCACAAGACTGCCTTTAACTCCTATTCTGAATATATTCCCTGCTTCCCTGCACTCTGATTGATTGCCTCAGCTTTTGGGTAATGGTGTGGGGAAGTAAAAATGGACAGGGATTTGAATATTATGCAGAGTTTAACCTGAGATTCTTTTTTGAAAGGATCAGTACCAACTAGTCAAACACAGTCAATATGATCTGGTTTTTAACTACAGCCCTGCAATATTTGCCACAGACAGTTTATGAGAATGGTTAAAATAAAAAAAAAATTAAAGTGTTTCTATTAATAGACTCCATGCCTTTTTGAAAAAACATCTAAGTACTAGGCTTAATCAATTTTTCCGGCTGACCATTCACTTTAATGTTAAATAATATGCAACAGTTCAAAAAGGAAGCTAAATTATATCATTATAGGACATCAGAACTAAAGAAGAAACTTAGGAATGACAATATCCTGTTATCTGCATTGGATTACACCTTGAACAATAAGGTTGATCTTGTGAGTTGTGTCCAGGAACTGTTAAAGCACCCAGAGTGGTCACAAATTTTTAATGTAATGTTAGCAAAAGGTTATGTTAGGGCTATAAAGGAAATGTTTCACTTACTGTATTCCTAATTCTGGATGAAACTCTATCCCTGTTAATGTTAATGCAGAAACTCTCAGTGACTTTGGTGAGCTCAGAATTTCATCCAGTATTTAATTCAGTATTTCATCCAGTGACACCTGACTTTTCGTGGAAGTTTTTTGTTCATGTATTAGCTATTGTCCATTTAGTCAGACATCTAACCTCATCATATCTTTTAATGTTCTTGTTGCAGCCTGCATAACTGTGATGTTACACTCTGTTGCCCAGTTTTATAATATAGAAATTCTTTCTATAAAATAGTGTAATTTATTATATGGAAAAAGTGATTATACAGGATATTTAGTTACACATTGCAAATGTTTACATTTCCAGTTAATATATGCCCTTTGTTTCATGCGCAGTCATGCAATGACTGCTAGCCAAATACAATTCCTATTGAAGTTGCTAATGAATTTCCTGGCACCAGGATCTGCTTCTGCATCTAATGGACTATAGATACAAAGTGAGTTTCTTTTCAAATATACAGAGCTCACCCTGCTTCTAGACTGCACTGCTGCCTATCAAACATACAGAAGTAAACAACCCCAATTGAGAAGACATTTATCATATAAAATGAATGTTGAATGAAGGCTGTCCGATTCAGTTTAAAATCTTGTGCAATATATAGCACCCAACATGTACTGAACAGACATATGGATACGAACAAAATGTTGCAATTTTAAAAATAACTGCCAAATTTAAGGTACAGTAAATAATTATCTTACTGCAAATATTGAAAGCACAGGGGGAAAGATTTACATAAAAATTTATACATAATATTTAGCCAGCATGTTTTACTAGGTGGTAAACCAGAACTTAGTCGGCACATCTACATGAGACACATACTGTAGAGTATGCTAATTAGCTCCACAGTCAATATCTTGGTGTCTACATGTGTAGCCTTCGTACGCTGCAGAAAACTAAGAAACTCCATAGCAGCTTAGTACTTATAAATACAAGTACTATTGTACTGTAGAGTTTTTTCATGCAGAGCAAAGCATGTGTAGATGCTGACCTGGTTGGCTAGGGCATGAGGTTGCTTCAATGTGTGGGCTGCCTGCTGGCTAGCCCCAAAATGAAGCATCTTCATGGCCAAGCCTGCCCCTCCACAGGCTGTTGAGCCGGGGTAAAGCATCCCTGAGCTAGTAAGATGACCCCCATCTCCTCCCCTGGGGGCCCCTTGCAAGCTAAGGCTGCTCCAACCCAGCTGTGGTCCCAGGTGCACATGTAAATTCAGTGCCCAGAAGCAATATAGTCTGGCTCAATATACACTAGAGTTTATTGCTGTGCATTGATCAGGAATGCTTGCTGAGTGAGTAATCAGGAATAGTCATCATGGATTCACTAAGAGCAAGTCATGCCTGACCAATCAGATTGCTTTCCATGATAAGATGACTGGCTCTGTGGATTTGGGGAAAACAGTAGATTTGATATATCTTAACTTTGGCAAGGTTTTTGATACAGTCTCCCACAGCATTCTTGCAAGCATATTTAGGAAGTTTGGGTTGGATGAATGGACTGTAAGGTAGATAGAAAGCTGGCTGGATCATCAGGCTCAATAGGTGGTGATTAATGATTTGAGGTCTAGTTGGCAGATAGTATCAATTGGAGTGCTCCAGGGGTTGGTCCTGGAGCTGGTTTTGTTCAACATTTTTATTAACAATCTGGAAGATGGGATGCATTGCACTCTAACTAAGTTCACCAAGCTTGCAGTTGTAGTAGATATATGGAAGGGTAGTTCTAGGATTCACAGAAACCTCAACTAATTGGAGGACTGGGCCAAAAAAAATCTCATGAGGTTCAACAAGGACAAATGCAAATTCCTTCACTTGGGATGGAAGAATCCCATACATCGCTACAGGTTTAGAACCAACTAGCTAAGCAGCAGCTCTGCAAAGAAGGACCTGTGGATTACAGTGGAAAATAAAGAGGATGGATCTGGACTGTTCTCAGCTATGGCAGATGATTGAACAAAGAGCAATGGCCTCAAGTTGCACCAAGGGAGGTTTAGGTTGGCTATTAGGCAAAAACTTTCTCACCAGGAGGGTAGTGAAACACTGAAATAGGTTACCTAGAGATGTGGTGGAATCTCCATCCTTGGATGTCTTTAAGGCCTAGTTTAACAATGTCCTGGCTGAAATGATCTAGTTGGGGATGGTCCTGTTTGAGCAGGGGGTAGGACTAGATGACCTCCTGAGGTCACTTCCAACACTAATTTTCTTTGATTTTATTATTAAAATGCATGTGTAGTTGTGCCCAGTGTCTGCCATACTAGACTGGAGTGCCCCGTTCTGCGCTGCAGAATTCTCTGACATCCTGAAATAAATTAAAGTAATGTGAACCTTAGTATATTAAATATGTAAATAAATGATACAGTGCTATATAACAATACAAGATCAGTTTAAATGAAAGCATCCAAGTCTACAATGGAATGGTTTCAAGCCAAAACTTGACCCAGTGTGCAGCCCTTGGGAAAGACCTTCCACAGGTCATTTGAAAGGTAGGAGCCTTCTATTCCATTTAGTCTGTATCTCTCATGTGTCTGCCTGGATCTTCTCATTCCTGGGAGTAGAATCTACTGTGTGAAGAAAGGATGCTAATGAATGCCATTTTGCATATCTATAGTACATTTCATCTAAGGATCTCAGAGTTTCATATGCAACTTCTGATATTTTTGTCATCACTTTTGAGAATTATCTGTATTAAGCACATAGGGGATATACAGGTATTACGTTTAGATTTACCTAACCAGGTTTAAGCATTTAGAAGGATTACATGGCTTCCAAATTGGTGTACCCAATTTAAATTAATTCATTTTAGGAAGTGAACTAACTTGGATCGAGACTGAATTAACCCAATCTAGGAAAGAGTTAACTCTATACCCTGACTGCCTGCACTCATTTGCAATACAGCCCCAAAGCTGGGAAAGTCCAGCCACCCACCCCAGCCTTGGGGCTGTGTTGTTCCCAGCCCTTGGACCCTGAATGAGCTAGTTTCAGAGCCCCAATTCTCCCTCAACCAGGCAACACCCCCTACCAGTAGACCCACCCACCCCTCCCCACTTGACTCCTGGGAGTGGAGACTGGCTATACACTCTGCTTCCAGTTTAGATATAGGCAGCTTAAAGTAAATCACATGAACATAGCCTGGGCATGGCAAATGGCTTTATTCACTCATAGCTAGGAAAGATCCACGGGTCATTAAACTTGTATAGTTCAGTGAGTTCTTGCTTTTGTGAAAGCATGTTTTTAGCAGATAGAGAATTAAACTCATTCTCCCTTTTTTAAAGACCAGGCTGCTAGTATATTGAAGGATAATTTTCTGGGTAAAGCCCAGAAGGAGTTACCTCTGTAGCAGATTTTCTGTGGAGCTTTAACCAAAGTTAATTAAGGGGAATTTTCAAAAGTTTCTACTAATTTGAGACCTCTTCATATGTTGGAACTCTTCCAGATCACAACAATCAATGGGGAATTAGACACCTAGGTCACCTAGGTATTGTTAGGCATCTAAATATATCTGAAAACCTGTCCAAATCATTTTTTGAAAATTTAGGCCTGAAGTTCTATCTATAATTTACTACAACTGTAACATTGGAATAACAGTGATAAAATTCCTATTGTAAGTTATAGACATTGTAAATCTATAACTGCACTAATGCATGTTATTAAGTTTCAAACCTGTGAAAGCAAGGTACCACAAAGGTGAAAATATTATTATTGTAACTGTATTAAAAAGTTTGTTTAATGAGTAGGGATTCACCCCTCATGTGAATGGCTGTTAATGAAATACCATATTTCATTAACAGCCATACAACTACTGTGTTCTTTGGGTTTGGTGGACCAATTTCCCTGACAATGTGATAGTGATAGGTTCTATTACAAATGAAAATGTTGACTGTCCAAAGATATAATACCATGAAGTTATGGGAAGCTTGTCATCTCTTGGACATTATCTGAAGTTGAGTGGTGCCTTCCCCTCATGTATGTTTGCCAATTATTTTGGTTGTTTGGGGATTTTTTTTTCTTTTTTTCTAAGATTTCTGTTTCTCAGTGTATGGAATTTATAGGGTCACATGGCCTTTTTTAATTGAGCAGTGGTTTTCTTTATAGTTTATTAGGTGCCTAGATGTCTTTAGAGCAGGGAGGGGCAGACACTAAACAAACAGTTTAGCATTATGCTAGGGGGGAGAAACGTGATACAGGGGAAACGTGTGATATTTTTACAGGGAAAAGTTTATATTTTCCAAAGTAGCATGCACTTTATTTGTGTCTGGGGGTCTTGTATGTGCTTGAGGTCATTGTTTCATGGATAATCTTTTGAGAAAAGTCTAGTTTTAAACAGTCCTGAAATAATAATGATAGTAACAACAACAAATCCTTCTATTTTAAGGCCAAAGTCATCACATCACAGATTTAAGCTCTGATTTTCCAATATGTATATGGGCAGAACTTCTAGCACTTGGGCTACTATACAATGCATGGCAGAATGTCAGATATCCACCTAGATCTAAACATTGGATTTAAAAGTTCAGCTTTCTTTAAAATAATGATGTAAACCTGAACTATTTAAACTGCTCAGGACTTTGTTTTGATTATGCTGTTCTGTGGCTTACAAGGGAGCTAACCTTCCTGCAAGCTCACTGCAGCCGGATGACTTCAGGCGCTCATGGATTTAGGGCTATAGAACTGCAGTCTCTAGACTTCTAAGAAGTTTCTAATCTGTCACTTGCCCTGTCAAACAAAGTCAGAACAAAACCATAGGCAGGGGCCTGGACACTTCTTTTAATATAAATTAAAGGAATTAACAAGGTTGGATGTAGGTCAGCATCTCGGGAACATTTAGAAGCATGTTTGAATTATGGAATCTGATCCAGGCTTGACTCTATCTAATAAAACTTCTGATTTATAACCATGGATTTAAATGGGGGCCTCCGTCTCTTTATTTCTCATCAAATCTTCTACAGTTGTTTGGAATAGTAGATCATTTCTTTAAAGCCATCTCTGCAAAGTGGAAAACAAAGGTAACATAAAACCAGTAATCTACCATATCTAAAGGACTGTATACACATGACATTGTTGGCTGTAATGGTGAAGGTAGTAAAGGACATAGCAGACTCATACTTTTAGCCAGGTGATTACTTAAATGTGAGCATATCACAGAAAAAATTAAGTATCCTTTAACACACATTACTTGGACTCATTTGTGTAGGTTCAGGCTGAAGGACAAGGCTGCAATACAATTAACCTCTTGGTCTCTGAATATTTACATCATTTAACAATAAAAACAACCTGTAAATTAGTTTCTTTTTCACTGAGGAAGACATTATTACAGCGGAGGTTCATTATAAGTGACACACCTGTGCCGCCAACTTTTGTCCATTATTTCCTGAAGTCACGTGTAATCAGAATGGGTAGCCTGTGTGTGTTAGTAGGCCAGAGGTGCTTTAGAATATATTGAAAGAAAGCAGGAAATTATATTATTCATGTTACCCTGACATCGAATGGAAGCAATTGTAAATGTGAATATTTCATGGAAAGCCTAGCACCTTTGGCAGTATGTCTTTGGGAGCACGTCTTTGTACCGTTGTGGAATGTTTAAAGCACATAACTCAAATGGTCTTACTTCAAGAAAATACGGGTGCTTAACTTTAAGACTGTACTTAAGTTCCCAATCAAAACAGGATGATGTTAATTAGAAGCAAGTTAAGCATATGCTTAGAGACTTTCTTAAAGCAATGCCTCTGTGTATGTTGGAGGGAAACCAACCCCTGTCCAGTTAGTACCTGGTGAGAATGCTGTTTATCACCCTCAGCACGCTCCCGCCCTGGGAAAACCAGGCACTCTAGCGCCTCTGTCTCATTTATGCAACCCCCATTTCTTTTTCTGTCTCACGGCACTCTTGTTTCCCTTCCGAATTCTTGCATTTCTCACAAAAAGCCAGTCTTTCAGTGTTCATTAGTTTGCACTGAATAGAATAGATTTGTTTTAGGAAATCTCTTTGTCTGCTGATGTAGAGCACCCATATTAACTCTGTGTTAAATATTACATACAGAGAGCATCTACACAAGATGCGACATCGCCAAAGGACCGCAGTACAGTGACATAGTGTCCACAGGCACAATCTATGATGGTGCATCTATGTTGCTGTAGCAATGCGCTCCCTCATGATAGCACATTGCTACGCTAAAGTAGCAGCTAAAAATAACCGTGCGCCACCGGCACAGCTCAGTACGGGCTGTTACTGCACCATCATTTAGTACATCGAAAAGGAAATACTAAATGATGACACAGTAACAACAGCACCGTAGGAGCACACATAGGCATACTCAGTGTTTGGTATGTAGAAAATTAGATCTAAATTGCTATTCTATTTTAATGCAAATAAGCTAAAGCTAAATCAGAAAATCAACAAAGAACATAAATTAATGTTCCATTCCTACTAATGTGCCATCTCCCCCACTTTTTTGTTTTAACAGAATAAACTGGCAGATACTGGATCACATTATTTTGTTTTATTTACAGTACACCCATTTTGTTAACTTGGCAATAAAGGATGATAAAAGGAAGTGTGTTACTGTAAACTGTAATCTGAAACAGTTATAACTCTTTTTCTTCTTATCTCATGCTGTGAGTGAAA
Organism: Alligator mississippiensis; assembly: GCF_030867095.1. NCBI lineage: Eukaryota > Metazoa > Chordata > Crocodylia > Alligatoridae > Alligator > Alligator mississippiensis. The sequence goes on along the minus strand of NC_081833.1, from coordinate 64,416,771 downwards.
GTCTGCCAACAGTGATAAGAAAGTTCTGTTCATCAGAACCTTTTGATGTGGTATTTTGAAATATACAGTAGTAGAATACTTATTACAGAGATTTTTGATTTGCTGCAGATCATATTTTATACAGATCATTATCTGTTACACAGTTTAACTATTAATATAATGATCATTCTGTTAAAAAAAATTGTTAAATATAGAAAACTTCTATGGATGAGAGCAAATAGATGTATACCAAGAGAAAAAAACTGTGTCTTGAAGTTCATACATACAATGCTAGATACAAAGCTACACACAATGCCTTTTTAACAAACAATGGGTTTATAATTCCCCAATGGACAAATTATAACTTGTCTGTAATAGAACTCTGTAATTCAACACTAGCATACAAGAGTCCAAATTCAGACTATGGCATGCTTAAATGTGGTAACACTGTATATGGTAGGGACCAAAGAAAATGGACATTAGTAGGTAATAGCCAAGTAGCTGCAGGCAAGTAATAAAAAATAGCTGTTTACAACTAACTGCATGTTTTAGAAGAGGCTGGGAAATATAAGTGGGCTCCTGTACCAGAAAATTTAAATGGTAACTTTTTTTTTTGACTGGCTGAAAAATTAGTTGCATCTTGCAATGTTACTATAGGCAGATGACTTAAAAGAAAATCTGAGTGTTTTAATGTAATTTTAGAGTTGCAGGACAATATTATTTATGAAGTATTTGCATTACTGTAACCTTTAGGATCCCCAGTCATTGACCAGTCATGGAGCAGTCCATGAACTAGTATCCCACGTTTAAGACTTATTCATGCAGTGGACAAGCTTGATTAAACAAAACTGTATTTTAGTCAAGAGAATGAAAATGAATAGATTTTAATTTATAATCGTTGTGGTTAATCTGTATAACCATTAACTACTTGCTCTTCTCTAAAATACTTCATTTGGATCAAAATTTCTGTTATTTTCTCCTTATGGAGTCCCCTGTGGTTCAGTGGTAGAATCCTTCTCTGATGCATAGAAGACTTGGGTAAAGTTCCCAGACACTTACACAACTACAGCCATGCAGAAACCAAATATCTAGCCAAACCCAGTTTGGCCTTTGGATTCTGTCTCAGTGGCCTAAAGGGGGATGGAAGGCCTGGGCAGCCTCCACTCCCCCAAAAAACCCACTCCTGCCTAGGCATATGCGTCTAAGGTATGGGTGACCTCATGCTTACACCATGATCCGGAAGGATCAATGGTTGCCAAATGGTAATCCCCAATTTCTCCTTATAGCATACCTGGAGACTTTATATTTTTTCTTTCCAATCACTCGACTGTGAACATTTTTGGAAAACGTGGTTCATAAATGTGGCACGTCTCTATACCACCCTAGGACAGTGCTATCGATCATGACAGAGAAGCACAATATGTTCTATTAATGCATCACACCTAACTTCTCTGTCTCCAGACACACTGATTATTCCTAGTGCCTACGCTGTTCATTATATTTCTACACTTATGCACAACATTTGAGAGATTATAGATTGTCTTTTTTTATATAGATAGAGGTAAACAATTGAATGGGACTTGCTCTACATGAAGTTTGGGCTTTCATTTCTGAAAATACTAGTCTATCTGTAAATGTGTGTGCTGTATAGGATATAAAGCTTAATGGTCCACATGGTTTCATGACTGAAATCTCACTAACTTGTGTTGTTTGTTTGTTTTGTGTTCCTTTGGACCCCCCTTGAAATTGTGATACTATATAAAAATATTTCAGTGAGCAAATTGGTAAATAGAAAATGGTGCTTAGTTGCCCTAAGAAATCCTCTAAAACAGGATTTTTTGAGTTTCATTATTCATTTTGGGCCTTTACATTCACTTAAAATTAAGGCCAAAGCTATACTGTATAAAGCACTAGGTACTTCTCAAGCACCTGAACTAGAAACATTTAAAAGGAAAAAAAAAGATTAATGATGAGATATTAACTCTAATATTTGCCAGCTTTACTCATCCAGGACATTAGGACATTACTCCATCTTTCCAGGTGTCTTAAAATTATTTCATGAGAATGGAAGATTTGAATTTAAAAATGAGCTCCAAATTTGCTTGGTTATTAAATTCTAGATACTCTAAGGGTTCTGGAAAATGCCTAACTAAAGTTAAATGGCAGTTCTATTTGCTCCATCTGTTCAATTTTTATTACTGCCACAATAAAAAAAAATGAGGTATAAGGTTAGTAGTAAAACTACTTATAAAAAGCACTAATTATTAGCCTTGGTGGTTCGTCAGCAGAATACAAGGCTGATATAAAGAAAGAACTTCATGTTTAAAAGTTTAATCCACATGGGTGTCAAACTGAGTGGGCACATGCAGGCAGGCATGGATGTACACACATCACACATGCCAGTGTTCCCCATGCTACAAGGGTTTTTTGACACTGGGAGACCCAGGCCAAGTGCTGGCCCCAGCCTCCCCTACCCCACTTGGGGCAACATGCTGCGTGTCAGAGTGCGATGCAGGCGCGTTTCCCAGAGACAAGCAGCAACGGGCATATTGTACCACTGCTGCTTGTCCCTGGGGAAACGCATGTTCCCGTTCGCGGGGATGTGCCCAGTATGTGCATCTAATATCCCACCTGGCTTATCCAGGTGTGGTGTTCTGACACCACAATGACTAGTACCCAATAATGGCAAGAATAAAGTCAAATGAGGGTTCTTTTGGAATTCTTTCTTTCTTTTGTCTTACTCTTGAGAACTTTTGCTGACAAACTCCTGATTAAATGACTGCCAACAGGAGTGCAGGATTTTAGCATGCCTCTCTCTGCATTTCACAGATGGTCACCTAGCTAGATGCTTTAGGTATCAGTTCAGTACAAAGAAGGGCATGTGGTCTTATGTAGGGCTCAAAGCTTTTAGCTCATTCACCACACAACTTGTGACTTCCCAGGAAACTGGCCTGATAATATGGACAAGTTGGCTAAGAACTCTCTGACAGAATATTTCTTTTTTATAATGTATAATGGAAAATTGCTTTACCGCAAAACAGGAAATTTTTACCCAAAATGTAAACTTGTTCTTGGCTCCCCTTATTGCCTCTCACCTCCTTGGTGTGCCCAGGTATTTATAATTAAACATTCATTTTCTCTTTAACCCTAAGGGGTACCTCATGAAGTAGTCAATACCCAGCTTGAGCCAATTCCTCTTTTATGCCATGCCCAATTTTAACTGAGACTTCCTTAAAAAACATTCAGCATAATTAGCATCTGATGGCTGTTCAGTGACTGTGTGACACAATGGAGATTTTAAACCAGTCCTGCTGCAAAAATACTATTCACATCATAAACATTAAGACCAAAACTGGAACCAACTGCCTATTGTTGACATTCCTATTAGATAGGCCAAGAACGCTGTTCGTTTAGAAAGCAAAATATCCCCTATCTCACTCTGTAGTCGCTCCCTCCAAATCGCATGAATAGGTTTCATGTAAAATAGATCATGCGGCCAATTTCTGTCATGTAGATTGAGGATTTCAGTGTCCAAAACCAGCACTTTTCATGAGCCCTAAATAACTTAATTTGTTTTAAATAAAGTAAAACAAAATAATAAGGCTTTAGTCATTTGCTGGTGCCTTTCCTAGTGTTGTTTCTCCTGCCTAGTTGTTTTCTGCTGTGCTAATAATGCAGCAGCTATAGCCTGTGAAATTTCAGGCCCAGAGTCCTTTGGCCTGATCTTGTTTGTCCCTGCTATGTTACTGCCAATCTCTGCTCCAATAGAACCCTATGGGGCTGTTCCATCAAGGCTCTCAATTAAGTTTGTTCGACTGTTCACCTCCACACTCAATAAACTCCTTTTAGGCTCTCTCCTGGCACATACTCAGAAATCTAAGAATATCCAGAGCCATTCAATCACCTTGTAAAAAACAAAATAGGATCTTGGAGTCTTGAACTTAGCTGACCACCATGGCACAAGACTTAATGAAAATATAAGATCATTAGTGGTAGTATGCAGGGGTTTAGGTTGTAGCCGTGTTGGTCTAAGGATATAGGCAGACAAGGTTCCTTGGGTGAATTTGATATCTTTTATTAGACCAACCCAAATGGTTGGAGAATAGTTATTAAGCAAGCTTTCGGGTTCAAAAACCCTTCGTCAGGCTAAGGAAGCTGCAGCAGTTGGTGTGTGCTCTTCCTGGATGGATAGTGGTAGTATGTAACCACTGCCATCACCTAAGATTCACTCTGGTATTGGCTGACATTGGGATGAAGTGCTTGTCTCTAAAAACAAGTCATTCCTACTTTCAGAGTGTGTGTGTGTGTGTGTGTGTGTGTGTGTGTGTGTGTGTGTGTGTGTGTGTGTGTGTGTGTGTGTGTAAATCCAGTTCCATTTGTTATAGTTTAAATCCGTCATAGTCCAGGTCACAAGTTCCACTGTATGAGCGAAGGATCCGGGCAGTCAGTACATTAACATTCTGGTCTGTTAAATCCTATGCAGCTCTGATGCCAATGGTGATTACAAAACGATGTCTCATGGGTTTCAACATTTGACTTTCCAGGTCTTGACAACCTGTATATATTCATATTTAAAACATACATTACATACCGTAGTGAAAAATGAACGGGATTTTTTTGTTGTTTTTTTTTTCCACTTGGAATAAAGTAAAAACTTTCTGCTTAATTTTTCTTGGCTTGAGACTACAAAAATGCTGTAAAAGCTAATTCGGGGACTGCTCATTTTTTCCAATTCACATCAACTGTAGAAAACAGGTTAAGGATAAATTTAGCATTCTTAAGAAAACAGTTGTGGCTAAGGTTCTCTCACAAGTTGATAAAGGACAAAAATCCTTCTCTTTGAAGTATTAGCTTGTTGTGGTTCTCTCTTATTCATGGTGAAACAACTTAAAACACTATTATTGATATGAGTGCTGTGTATCTTATTAATAGCTATCAGAATAGAAAGTTCTGTTTCTCCACTGTATTGCATTTTGTTTCACTTTTTTACTGGGAGAGACTATGCTAGGGAACTTCTAATCATGGTAATATCAGTTATTATGATAATATATTGCATTACATCATATCAAAATTGCTATGAGCTTGATGCCTGTTAAAGATGAGCTCAGATGACCAAAGAGTGTTTCTCACATTATAGCATTACCGAGACACATGTCTATGTGTCCGCCTACTAGTCTATTAAGAAATGTAAATGCAATATATCAGTTGTGGAAAAGGTATGTCACTTTGAATCTAGAAATTACAGCATGCCAAAAAAGCTCTTTCCTATTTCAGACCTTTCTAAAGAAGCCCTACCACTTGCAAAACAACATGCAAAGGCTTGTGAGAAAAAGAAAATAAGCACGAAAGATTTTTTATTATCACTTATTCCTTAGGCTGCATATTATAACACCAAACCTACATGATTTGTACTGCATAATGTCTGATAGTTCAAAAGCATCACAACTGCATATCAAATGAGATTCAAATCATACAAGGTGTCCATGATTTTTACATTTTAATGTTGAATCTGAAGCAAGGAATTTTGCAGTGTTAGGCTCTTAACAGAATTATATTCAGCCCATTAAAACATGCTAAAAAGCTTTACAGTCCTAGAGCCCATATTATAAGAATTTCTTATATACATTTAAAGGTATACTTCCTTTTTGATTAAAATTGGGTGGAATTAAAGTACAACGTGATTTTATTTCTTAGATCTGTGCATGATCCCTCTATATAGTTAATTGCTCAGTTACAATGAACCATTACACTGGATACAGTTTACTGAGGAAACATATATGGGAGAAATTATTTGATGTTAGAAAGAGCAATGTGAACACTAGAGAAAGGCATAAGGATTATTTACTTGTGTAGCTATTAGGGCTGTGCAAAGCTTTGGTCCCTGATTTGATTCAGCAGAGATTTGGCCTGATATGGTGGCTGAATCTCTGAATCCAAATTGAATCAGGAAACCCTTTAATCTCTCTGATTGAAATCGAAACCCTCCAAATTGATTTGGAAAGATTCGGCAATTCGGACATAGACACAACTTTAAGTGGTTTCTTTCTACGTGTACCAGGCAGCTCATGAATGCTGTGATGCTGGGACGCATGGAGCATCCCACAGGAGCTCAGGGCACTCCCCATTGTGCTCGGCAGCAGACCCGGAAATGGACCAGAAGCATGCAGGGTCCCCCCTGGCTCAGTGACTGGTGCCTCCTGGGTCTGGGGGGGCACCTGGGGTCCCCCCCATGGCCAATCACTGAGCCAGGGGGGTGTGGCGGGGCCTTCCAGTGTACTCCCTGGTGGACCCAGGAGTTTGCCACCAGGTTTGCCACTGAGCACGTGGAATGCCTCCCTGTGCTTCTGTGAGACACTCCATCTGCCCCAGCATCGCACATTCACAAGCTGCACTGGTACCTCGAGGTATATAGAAAAAGCATTTAAAGCTGTGTCTGTGTCCAAATTGCTGATTCTCCAAATCAGCATCAAATCTTCAGATTTGGATTTGGCCAAATCAAATCAGGGACAGTGATCTGAATCAATGAATCGAATCACCATTCCTGATTCAGGTTGAATCCAAATTGAATAGGACCCACTTCAAACACCCTTAATATCTATGAGTGAATTCACTGAATCCTTGTAGTCTTGCCTTTCTGTCTGAACATATCTATTGCAATAGCTGATGTCTAATGCTATTATTTTATTTCACAGATTGTTTCCTTGTGGTAATTTTTTTAACTTGTTTTAAGCATGGCTGGACTGTTGTTAATGCTTTGTGTTCTCCCAGGTTTCAGTTTCTGCCTATCTCTGACTCATGAGTCTTGAACCCAGGATAACTTCTTGTCCCTTTTACTTCCCTAGCAGTAAAAAGAATCACCCTCAATTCCTGACCAATTGCAGGCTCCCTGTGTAAACTGGGGCATGCCATTAATATAACACGTTCCTCATCTGTAATGTGGACATAAAAATGCCCATTACTTATGATGATGATGGAGGAATAAAATTGCATTGATAACTGAGATGCTCTGATACTGATAGCTCAGTAAGTACTTAGTCTGAATAGAAATCTACTGGCACATGCATAGCAAACCAACATTTGAAGATGCATATATAATTTAAACAGCATTTGTACTTAGGCAATGAGCTCCATAAAAGTTTATGAGAGTGACCTGTTTTTCGGGTGTTCTGTGCTCGGGTAGCTCCTGTTAACATTAGTTAGAAGTGAATAAGGATGAAGGTGTAAATGTTGTAGGCACCAAGTTGTGAAAGTATTAATTGCACTATCTTGTCATACTTGACAATTAATATAGCTATTGGAGTTTGAACTGGAACAAAATGTATATAGCCTCAAATTTCCTCTGTAGGTTGCTCAAAAATGGAAGTGAAAATGTTGTAGAGTTTTGTTTTTGTTTTTGTTTTTTTGGGAGGGGGGGGATTGTTTGGTTTTGAAACTAATCTCAGAAAACTTATGTTCAGAGATGCATTCCACCCAGTGATTTTTTCAGGCTTTAATGCTATGCCTTTTAATCCCCAGTCTAGCAAACCGGTTGCAAACCCTGCCTTAATTTCAGTGGATGTCCATGTGACTGCAGAGGGTCATCACAGTGTGCAAAACTGAAGGATTAGGACCCTAACCAACTAACAATGCTGAATTCCTAAACTGGACCCCTTCACAACCCTTTTTGCATGAAAGCAGACAGCCCCGTAAAGGGAGAATTATGACCTCATTGAATAACTAAGAGGAGGCAAGTATTGGCCTTTATCGAAGAAAGAAAACATTAACATACAAATAAATGCATAGGGATTGCAGAAAAATTATTGGCCCACATACATTTTGTATTTGTTTAAACAGCCTTTTTTGACCTGGCTCAAGTGATTCTATTCTGCATGTCTTTCATCGAGTGGATTTTAGAAATATAAAATCAATAAAGTGCACTCTACTAAGGTGCTACTACATGTTTTATGATATCCTTTTGGTTAAAAACCCTTACATTTATGATGAAGTTCATACATTATTAATTTTTTATATTACAGTAGCAGCTACATGCTTTAAGGGAGGCATTTGGCCAGTGATTCTCAAGCAGGGTGAGGTGGTATCCTTGGGTGCCTTGAGACCTTTCAAGGGTACTGAGGGGTTCTATGAAATGTCACCACTGTTGGGTGTATGAACACGATTCACAAGGTAAGCCCAGAGACTTCAAATAGAAAACCAAAGTGTCCAAAACAGTCTGACCTGTTCTGGGCTTTCTGAGTTCTTTGCTCCAGAAGAATTACTCTATTATCTTTCTGTAGTTAAAAAAAACCCAAGTGAAATGAAAGGTCTGATATTTTCTAAGGGATACCTTGAGTCTGATGAGGCATGCCTTGAATCTAACAAGGTTGAGAACCACTGTGTACATAAATGGTAATAGTTCACACCTGTAAAAGTTTACGACCTAAATAGACAGGAGAGGCAGGAGGCAGGAAACAAGGTCTCAGAGAGGTGAAGTGATTTATCAAATGCCACATAGCAAGACGGTTGCAAATCCTGGAACTGACCCATAGTCTCCTGCTTCTCCGGCAAATGCTCTGTGACCTGAATTTACTGTATTTCTAATTGACATTACCCTTTTCCCCCATTTTCTCTGTGACACATTAAGGTGTTTCTATTGTTTTCAGCAATGAGCCTTATAGTTGTGTGCTAAGGGTTGTTTGTACAGTTTTAGGAATAGCTTACACAAGCAACCATGGGATGGTTTGGATGGGGATGTTCCTGCCGTGAGCAGAGGGTTGGACTGCAGGGGGTTGACTACATGACCTTCTAATGTTCTTTTCAGCCCTATTTTTCTGTGTTTCTGTGATAATCATCATGACTTCTTAATTACCGTTGAAAAGTACAAGAGAGCTTTGCAAGTGCACAGAGAAACAAAATATAGCAAAAACTATGAGGCAAATCTGACAGGTTTTATGACAGTAGATTATAGAAGCTAAAAATGTCAGAGAGAAGAGTTTCTCAAGAAATGAGTGAAAATAATAAAAGAAAAGATTGAGAGGGGAAACTATTGGACAAGTAAGATATAGTAGAAGGAAATTAACACAGGGTTGGAAAATATCTGAAAAGTCAAACCAGTTCCCAGTGCTCATGAGGGAGTTGAGATAAGTCGTCTAAAACAGAAACACATTTTTAGAGCATGATGCAGTAAAAAAGCAGGCAGGCACAACCTGACCTGAGCATATCTATTGTAAGCTAACCTTACAAAAGAACAGACATATTCCAGATCATTCCAGCATGTTCTGTAGGTTCCTGTAACAGTAGCATCCCTTTGAATGTGTTGTTAGGCACAGAGCACACGTATATTAAGGGACTGGAGAAAAAAAGATAGCCAACACTTTTTTTTTTTTTTTTTTATTCTTAAATAGGGCCAGGAAATTATAGACTAGTGAACCCAGGCTCCTCAGTAGTAAAGATTCTCAAACCAACTAGATATATAGAGTATGAACTGATAATAATATAGCACAAATAGTTTCAGACGCATTGTATCAGTTTAGCCACATTTAATTAACATTTTTTCATAGTATTATTGTCTTATCTTTAAATCGATCTTTCAGTAAAATGACTGACCTGATAGGCCAAATTCCCTGAACAGTGTACATATTAGGGTGGCCATTCATCCAGTTTTATAGAGGACAGCCCCGTTTTCTGCTACTCTGTCCTCTGTCCTATTAATACAAAGCTGGATGCCTTTATGTCAGACTGGTGAAAGTCTGTGGAGGAAAATAGAGGACATAAAGGTGTCTGGTTTCATATTAGAAGGACAGAGGACATAGTAGCAGAAAACCAGGCTGTCCTCTATAAAACCAGGCAAATGGGCACCCTAGCTCATAAAGAACTGGATATGCATAAGTTCATGTTTGTTCAGTTAACCACCTTGAACGTTGATTATTGTGGGCACAGAACACGCATGTGTTTCTACTTGCAAATACACGTGCAGGATTCTTGAAATTTCCATGTGCTGTAACTAGGGATGTACAGAACTGGCCATTTCATGATTTTTGCAGAAAATACAAAATCAGGCATTTTCTGTGAAAATCGGAGAAATCCACACATAAAAATGGAGCCCTGCAAAAAAGTGGGGCTCCATATGAAACTAAAAGCTTTTTCTTCCTCCTCCACTGCCCCACCTCCTGGCAGCATCCAAGATGGCTGCTGCTCCTGCCCCTGGCTGCTGATTGGGTTGGAGGGCTGCCCTCATGCAGCCTCTCAGCCCTGCAATCTGGCCAGAGAGGAATGTATCCAGCCCTGCTGCTTTTTTTTTTTTATTTGCAGCCACAGCTGCCCAGCCCAGCTGAGCCCATCCCAAAGTAAATGAGTGCTGTGGAGGGTGGTGGACAGGGATGAAGGGAGCGGGGCTGGGCCTGGGGGAGCAGAGCTAGGCCAGGGAAGAAGGCAGTGTGGCCAAGCTGTGGCGGGGGAGCGGACTTGGCTGAGGGGAGCAGAGCTGGGGTGGGGGGACCATGGCCTGGACAAGGGGGAGGGCAATGTGGCCTGGCATCAGGGTAGTGGCAGTCCATCCCTATGTAAGGCCAGGGAGGGGCAGGGGGAGCAGAGCCAGGTTGGGGTTGGGGGGCACTGAGTCCTGGCCAGGGGGTAGTGGAGTGGTGGTGCCCCATCCACACATGGGATCAAGGGTGTTAGACCCTGACTCCATGTGGCACTCAATGACTAGGGAGATGATGATCCAATTGTTCATGGATCCTGGTACTCATTAGTCAGAGCAAGCAGGGAGCAAACACCAGCACACACTGCTTGCAACAGCTTTATTCAGAATGGAGACAGCTTCGGACAAGGGTCCCTCACAGTCACACAGCCCGTGAACCAGGGGACCTGCACTGAACAATAGATTTTTCCTACATTTATACTCTTTGGTTCAAGTTTATTAACATTCACTCCGCCTTCGACCCTCCTCTTGTTCCACCCATTTCTCCTCCCATCTCAAGCTCTGCCTCTGGTTACTCTTTGCTTCATTAGCATGGAATTGCCTATGCATTCATTTCATTTACATGTCTTCTTGCCATGAGTACATGTCTAAGGCCGTGAACTCTTTTCTTTCAGTCAATGGGCAGACTTTGGAGGTTTCTTTACCAATCACCATTCACCGTTTTGCATATGTTCATCTTGGTTACATGTTATCTTCCACATTCCAATCTGTTTTTCTGTCCCATGTTGTGCCATCCCCACCCTTTTTGGGCCCCTGTATCTTATCTCATTCCTTGCTGTAGCTGGTTCACAGCACACAGACTTAACTGCTGTTTTTTTCCCAGAAAAATAGTTTACACAATTAAGATGATTACCTAACATAAACAAAATCTTATATATCTCACAACAATCCTATTATATAGTTAAAACTACTTGCCTAAGCATCTGCAAGGTTATTTTAATACACCATTTTGCCTTGTGGTCAGCAGCTTTTTCTGAGACACGGGTTAAAGCCTTGTTCCAGCTGCAAAGCCAATGCTCCTCAATAATCCAAATTATTGTTACCCTAACAAAAGGGACTTATTTTTTCCCCCATGAAGGTCAGGGCTGGGTGAGGAGAGGGGCCAGGTTAGGCCAGGGGGCAGTGGATACCCCAGCCAATCAGAGGTTTGTGGGGGGGGTGGGAGGGTGGCTGAGATCTTCCTGCAATATTGAAGCCCAGGGCCACAGAGAGCTGTAAAATTTGACCCTGGGCTCCATTTTTGAATACATCCCTAGCTATAGCAATTTAAAAAACAAAGAAACTATGGGATACTGTAGAACTGTATTTATTAAACCAGGGGTGCCAACTCATCCAGGGCTGGTCCATGGGCCAGATCAGGCTGACAGACCCCCACTTTTTACCTCTCCTATGCTGTATCCAGTGCATGTGGTGCCCTCCCTGCCTGGTCTAGCAGTGGGGCACATCCCAGCACGTGGCATGGATCCCAGACTGGCTGGAAAGAGCACCATGCATAGTGCATGTCCTGGGATGCATGCTGCATGCATCACCTACTCCAACCAGTCTCTGATCTGTCTGGCACTCCTTCTTGCTATGTAGGCAGCACCCTGCCTGCCGGTCCAGGAGGTATATCACACATGATATAGTCCTGGACTTTGTGGAGGAGAAAGGGAAGCTGCATGAAGTGCAGATCTCAGACCACCTAGGGTTCACTGTGTGTCCCAGGCCCTGTGCACATCAGGGCTGGTGTGGTGGTGTGTGGATCAGCTCAGACCCAGAGGCAGCACCAGACAACATGGATCTGCATGTCAGATGCAGCCCATGGACCGTATCTTTGATACCCCTTGCTTAAACTAATACATCAAATGAAGATTTTCAAAAGAGAAGAGTGGGGTGACTCAATGTTTAAGTGCTCAATTTAAAACCCTTTGAAAAGACTTGGTTTTGGAAATTGCTGAAAATCATACCTGATGAAAGCTGAGCTTTTTAAAGATATTCCAGGTTAAATACTCACCTGTTTCAGTGCCTAAAATGGCTATTTTCATTTAAAACTCTGGGTCAGTGTCAGCATATTTACCACAAAAAAAAAAAAAAAAATGTATGCGACTGTTACTATACTATACCATCAATAGCTAGAGATATATAATGCTGGTAAATGCTGTTTCACTTTCCAGGACCATGTCAATCCCCCAATTCAATTCTAGTCATATCTCTGGCTTGTGCAAGCACTGATAATTTTACTGAACTATGTGATTTAGACATAGGCCTTTTCATGGATGAAGAGGAGGCCACAAATACAATTTTTTGTATTGACCTAACCAAGTTTTGTTTGAACCTAAGTCTCCAGAGGTATAAATAAAGCACTTAGATATTGAGTCCTGGAAGAGAAATGTTCCTGGAATTTGAGGCTCTATTTGATAGGGAAAGCATTTTGAAGACTCAGTCAAGTGATTCAGGCTCATAAAGGAAGAAGGGCATAGGTATAGGGTTGGGCATTCTTGTGAAATACAAAGACAGAACTAATTTTTAAAATAAGTTTTTTCTATGCCACCTAACTTATTCCTGCAAGTCAGTTTCTATCGCTTTCTTTAAAATGGTGAACTATGTTTAATTCAGTAGAGTAGTAAGTATGGTGCAGCTTTTGGGGTCATATTCATTTATTCCCATAATGCCTATAAATATTTAAAAAGTGCAAACTTCAGTCTACAAACTTCTTGCAAATTTGTATTAATTTCTTCCAGTGGTAGCCAGATCTGCTACCAGTATTTTAAATTAAACATTGTGTCTGATATTTACTCTTGGAGTGTGCAAAAGTCAAAGGAGACAATTTGTCAGCTCATTCATATTATGCTTCTGAAGCCAGTTAACTAATCAGTCTAACAGAAAAGAACTAAGATAAATGGAGGCCATTTTACCATGTAGAAAAGTATACATGAAGATAAATTTTGCACATTTTGCTTCATTTCATCTGCAGTTATCATTGCCATAATTGCTTCTGAAAACTCAAGGTGCTCTTCATATTGCTGGTATGTTATAAACATTTTAAAGCTGTCTTGCAAGACGTGTAGTTTGTAATACTGACATTTCCTTTACTCTGTTTTAATGTACATAATACACCAATCCACTAAGAAAAATCTATCATTTAAATTGGAATTAATTTGGCAGATATAAAAAAAGAACTATTAACTAGGACATGTAAAATTGTTGGCTTCCTTTTGCCATATTTATGTATGTAAGAAATCCTGGGATTTTTTTCCCCCATGTTTTTATAAATCTTATTGCCATTTCCAACAGAGGGTCCCTTTGTTCATAGTGAAAAACGATGACAATCCAACTTCAAATATTCTAGATGCAAGGATTTTTTCTGCCTGCCACATCTCCCATTGACTCCAGTAAGTTCAGAATTTCCACCTTTACCTGCCCTAAATTAAGGAGGCTAAAATCTGGATGCAGTTGATAATAGCTATTAGAAGTTTATCACTGCAATATACTGCGCTAACCAAGGGTGAAGAAAGATGTGAAAACTGAAGAAGCCCTGAAGTCCCAAAATGCATTAAAAAATGACTCAGTATGAAAAATTTATTTCAGGGGTGAGGGTTGGATTTTCAAAGCTGGAATCATTGGGTTGCGTGGAGTGTAAAATCACTTCTGAATAGGGCCCTGATCATTTTCAAACATTTTCTGCATCCTCAGGTGCCCTGCTCTGACTCTATCAGCTTTACTACATCTGAGAATTCCACTTTCAAGCCAAACAGAAAGAAAAGTTGTAAAAGACCTTTTCATCTATCCAGCTAAACCCTGACATTATGAATTAATTAGTTATGCTGGAGTATTTAGATTTATATATAAAAATATCAGGATTTGTAATGTGGCTCAGTTTTGTGTGATCCTGTGTTGGATGAGTGTCCATATGAGAGAGTAGACCCAAGGGGCCCATATTAAAGTTGCTGTAAGGGTTTATTAGTTTTTCTCAGTAAGCCAGATTTCTTCTGTTGTAGACTGTGAGATTCTTAAATAGACCCACTCGTCTTGGCACCCTGCATGCTTAAAAAAAATCTCATTATAAAAGCTTCAGCTTTGTGCCAGAAGAAGCACAGGAGTGGGACTCTGTTTGCTTTTTAATGGCTTGTCAGAAATTTAATGCAGTTTTATTGCATTACATTTTCAACTACTCCAGCTGCCATAAGAAATATATAGCTAAACAATAACCTCAAAAAGGTAAGGCATGCGTGATATTCTTAACATACCGATGCCAACTGGGGTTAGTTCAGAATTTCCAATCCCACATTGCTTTGGATTATTTAGGCTCTTCAGGCCTTTTTGAAAAAAGTCCTTATGAGCTTAAATTAATATAGTTCACTGGCAGGAGAGTTTATGCTATAAGCCAAAAATGTGTGGGTCATCAAATGTTTTAAAGCTACATAATGAACTTCATTAATAATTTATTATATACATAAAGGGTTTTTTAAATAAAAAGTTTTTGTTTAATTTAATTACAAACAGTTTTCCTCATTCGTTCCATCTTTCACTTGACAACTTTCAGATTTGTCCCTGGGATCCATGCTTTATAAAATCTCCAGTTTGGATTCAGACTTCTATTTATTTGTTAGCATTGAATTCTTGTCCATTTTTCCATCTAATTTACCATATTGAATCAAAAGTTTAAAATACGGAACCTATAGCCCTGGAAAGTTTAACACACTGAGGAATAGGCTTTATAGTATCATCCATGGAAATTATAGTTTTAGCATCTTGCTTTATACAGATATTTAACTTCAAGTTATGCTGAAGGTTATGTTGAAGTCTAATGGAAGTCCAATAGGATTGCTCATTTGCTTAAAATTAGGCATGTGCTTTACTAGTCAGGGCCGTAAAGGGTGGTATATATCTGGCACATTGTTTGTATGCACTCCATAATCTTCATTGACTGTTTCTCATCTGACAATGCTCAGATTTGATCTTAGGTACCTAAAGCATTAGTTCCAGTGCTGTTTAATCAAATAAGCTGATTTGAAAAGAATGCTTTTCCAATATGAATTTTCCACTGAATTCATCGTGAGTTCTGAAATTTACAGAACCATAAGAAATAATGAATATGCAGTGGTCATCTGAATCCTTATGATGATAATCCTATAAATAATAACAAACTGAACTTATCCATGTTGTATATTAAATATGTATTAAGGACCAGTTCTATATGGCAGGTTTACTAGTTTTCCAAAGAAACTTCCTTCCTTAGTTCTGCCAAATACACAATAATATTTGTAAGGTATACATAAGGTGATCATATTATTTTGAGGAAATCTGGGACAGGATAAGGAAATCTGGGATGGTGGGGTACACACATGTGTATGCCCACCCACCCACAGCTCCCAGGGGCCCTGATGGCGGAGCAGGGCAGGGTGGGACAGCATGGAGGCCTGTAGCCAGGCTCCATCTCCTCAGCACAGTGGCTGGGGCTGAAGCTCAGGCACCCGTGTGGGACAAGCCCACCACTGCCAAGGCCCAGGCTGTGTATGGCGGCCCTAGGCAGCTGCCAGCAGTGGTAGGGAGTGGCCCCTGTATGGCACCTCCCAGGCTCCTTCAACCCACACTGCATGGTCACATGGCACCTCCCCATTGCCACTGGCAGATGCTCAGGGCTGCCACATGCAGCCCGGGCCTCAGCAGCAGCTGCAGAACCAGCACACATGGCTGCTGCTGATGGGCAGACATCCTGGTTCGCCCCACGCAGGTGCTCAAGCCACTGCCCTGTTCTTATCCCAGGCAGGAGGAGTGGTGCTCAGCACATCTCCCCCCTCTCCCCCCCCCCCCCCCCAGCTTTCATCCACGGCTCAGGAGGAGGTGGCCCAGGCACATGCAGGTGGCATGGTGCCACTAGTCCAGGATGGGCTGGCCAGAGGCTTGGAACAGCCAATGAAATCTGGAACTGTCCTGGCCAAACTGGGACATATGGTCACCCTAGGTATATAGGCTAAGTTTCCTAAGACACAAATAAATCAAGAACTAGAATCTTCAGCAACGAGTACAGCGAGCTTCCATTTCCTTACTGAGCTAGCCCTACTGAGCTAGTTCTTCTACTGCACTGGGCTGTCCATGGCCAGCTTTGTTACCATTAATTACAGTAAACACATATCTAACCTTTCTAGGAAACCTCACAAAGAGTATTTATAAAGAAGGGGATTTGATTTTTTGAAATAATGGGATACAGACAAGGCAATGGCTTGCCTTTTCTTTCCCCAAGATATATGGTCCATTTCAAGCAAGTTACATTTCTCTTTTGTGTCCTTTAGCCTACCCCAAGTGGCTTGCAGTGTTTATCAACTTTAATCAACATGACTGACAGGAAACCTGATAATAGAGAATAGCTGTCTCCACTGGTGGGGCAAAAATCTTTTGAAATGTCAGTAGTGAATATGCTGTATTTACATTTCTTTGGGACTCTAGCTCTTAAAAGATTTTCATCTTTTACACTGGAGGGATGAAAGTAAAGGTTATTTAACTATCCATCAGAAATTGTATCTTATGACAGCATGACAAAATATTCCTGCTTTTAAAAGTACAGAATGCCTGTCTTGCATCTCCAGCAGCCCTTTCAATTCCCTACCAAGTTCATGGCCACTGTTTGTCCTCTAATAATGAAAAAGCTGTTCATCATTGCTTTGGTGCTAGCTCTGGAAGTTTCCTTTGAAAGCCCATATTGGTTTTGTATATGATCAATATATTCCTTTACTGATAGTTGTGGTAAAGAAGTAAAACAGATAAGAGAAACTACAAGGCCATCTTAAATTATAGCAAGGGACACCCTCTGTGAGCAGAGAGTTTCAGAAGAAAACTTGGAAAACCTATCTTTAATTATCTTTGGAGTTAAGTTAAAGTGATGAAAGTCCTCTGGTCTTTCCCCATCCACAAAAGTAAAGAAGCTCCAGAGCAACTAATTGCATACATTTTCTTAACCCAGTGGATCCTACAGATGACCCTAAAGAAACTTTAGTGAATCAGCAACTGCTTTGGCCTCTAACATTTCCATTCTTTAGAGCAGTATCTTGTTTTCTATTCCATAGTCTGAATTAGGTTTCCCTTTGGATTTTAAAACCACCATGCCTTCCTGACATCATCTCACAAACTCAATAAGATTAAAAAAAAAAAAATGGTGACAAGGGACTCTGGGACTGGGAGCAGAGAACAAAGTCTGGAACCTGAAAAAAATGGGGATGCTCAGGAGCAGGAACTAGCTAGCTTTTAAGACCTAAATTAAAGCAGATTTCCTAATCTCCATTGGATTTGTTGATTATTCTGTAGTATCTTGTGTTCTATTTAACTGGTCCAACCAGTGATATGCAGAGCTAAGACACTCGAGCAGAACTAATCAAACATGAAAAATATGGTTTCACTAAAATTTCAAAAACTGGTGTTTGTTTTATTTCACAGGGTTTCAAATGGACCATTTTGTGGTTGAATATGATTTTTTCCAAGGGTTTTTTGTTTGTTTGTTTCAGACTTTTTTTACTGATTTTTTTCTTTTTTTTTTTTTTACAAAGGTTAATTAGTAAATGTTTCTCGCCTTTCATAGTTGTTAGGGGCTAGAAGGGACTTCACAAATCATTGGGTCCAGCTTCCTGCCCCCCGCACTTGGACAGGAAAGACTGCTGGGATCAGATGACCCCAGATAGATGAGCATCAAGATGTTTTTTGAAGATTGCCAGGGTGGGGGACTGTACCACCCCTGGGGGGAGCCTGTTCCAAACCCTCAGCACTGGACTTGTATAGTTTTTCCATATGTCCAGCCTGAAGTAATCTTCAATTAGTTTGTAGCCATTATTTCTTGTCCTCCCCTGGGGGGCCTTGGTGAACAGATGCTCCCCCAGGCCCTGATGTATGCCCCTATATACTTATAGGCCACCACCAATTCACCTCTGAGTCTTCTCTTCTCCAGGCTAAACAGTCCCAAGTCTTTCAGCCTCTCCTCATGTGACTTGATCTCCAGGCCTCTAATCATGCATGTGGCCCTCCTTTGGACTCTTTAAATATGATTTTGGTAAAATTTCAAAATACTTCAGAAAAATTTTTGAAAACCTGAAGCTGACAATCTTTCCCGCTACACAATTACTTTTCCCTCTTTTAATTAATTCCATTTTCAACAACAACAAGTGGAACGAGTTGACAGAAATTTTTCACAACCAGGTAGACTTATATATTTGTTCTTCTCACTCTTTCTTATCTCCAACTGTTTAATAAATATTTTAATAAAGGAAAGTTTATAAAGGTGAAGTTAATCTTATTGATAGATTGATTAGCCAGGGCACTTTTTTTTCATCAATTTAGAGCCATTAGAAGGTCACCTGGGGTTCACAACCCAACCGTGTGTTCTTTTCTGCTTTCTTTTTAAAGCACTATATAGCTAGTTCCAGTCCGTTCTACCCACTCATTGCCCAGGGGTGGAATCACATAGGTTGACACATTCATCTACTATCAGACCAATCAGTATCCAGAAAGAAAGATAACAGGAGGCACTGAGCAGCTTTCAATCATTTCCAAGAACCTTCACTGACAGCTTTGGTAAGGGAATCGGGATTTTGCTGGCTGGCTGAGAGACAGCTGTAGTTGCCTTAAAGGACTAAGGGGACAGTAATTGAGCTCATTTGGCAACTGACAACTGTTGATGAGAACTGAGCCTGGCAGAGCACATAGAAGTGCAGAAGTCCTCACCCACCAGAGGTCTCTATCTCTCCTGTCCTTGTGATCCCTTTTCATGCTTCAGGAGGCTTTCTTCCACTCCCTTATACACCAAAATATCTTCCCTTTGTTCAGGATGAGCTGTCTCCCCCAAGAAAAGATCACTGACAGTTAGAAACAATATGCTTTCCAGTTCTGTGCTGCTTTTTTTTTTTTTTTAATTCACACAGCTGCTACAGGATAGAAAACGGGCACTTGGACAAGAAGTGATGAGAGACAATCCATTAAAGGAAAAAAGTGTGTGGATTTGCAATTTGATGTGGAAAAATTGGACCCTCTCAATCACTTTACATAAACTAATTTGGAGTCTTGCTGTGGAGATGAATCATTACCCTGTTTATATATGCCATCAATAGAAAGATTTAGGATTCCTAGATTTGTTACACAAAGTCAGCCTTATTCCATTTAATCTTCATCAGTGCTTCTGTCTTCCAGTTTATCTTCCAACGTGTTTAATGGAAAAGAAAATGTATAATCAGGTAATTTTCTGGAATTATTTTTGGTATTAAGAAGGCTTTCTTTTGACAACAGTGTTAACTATACTTTGTGGCATATGCATTGGGATTACATGTGCAATACTTGGCAAGTCAAGTACATTGAGTTGTATAACTACAGTCACACTCACTTTCTCATTTAACAATCAAAATGCTCTTATCTCTAGCTCTGGCTCTTTTTTTTTTTTTTCTTGTACCCATGATAACTGCATGCAAGCATGGCTTTATATGACAGCTTTTTGAGCCAGTTTTACTATAATGGCAAAATTTTCAGCAAACAAAGAAGGAGGCCTAGAATTATATGCAGTATAGAGATAATTACTATTTCAATGTTCTGTGTGGCTAGAGCCAAAGCGAACAGTTATATTCACATGCTGAACTACAGGTGATAATACTGCCTGAGTCATGGGCAGTGACTCTACAAGGGAAGAAAACTATGCCAGCCCTTCTACTGGCACAGATGAATTTGCCCTCTGCAGGAGCTCTAGCACCTGGGCTGACGCACTGGAGCAGGGCCAGTGCTCTGCATGCTCATTTGTTTTTCCCATTTCTGTCTCACACACCTCAACAAGAAAGGGACCAACAAGAGAGTAGCAACTGCTCTCCATTGGCTATAGGCACCAGCTACAGGCACTCCACATAAGTGCATTTCTTACATCTGATTTATCTCCAATCCAAGTGCATAGGAGAATGTATAGTTGAGCCCAGTTGTTTCAGACATTTGCCTGATACATGTGGAAGGATGTTTAATTCTTAAAAAGAGACTTACAGAGATGATTCAGGTATTGGATTAGAGCTGAAATATCTGAGTCTGAATGCTGCAGGAATTGCTGACAAGCAATCCCATGGAAAAACAAGATAATAACCAAATTGCAAAATAATTGAGCATATAGAAAGACATAAGGAAGAAGCAGAGTGATACTAATTGGTGACTGTGACTACCCAGACATACAATAGTGTACATTGGTGAAATAAAGCTAGAGAACTGTTAGTGAGGTAAAGCTAGAGAATTTTGTATGGAAGGAGCACTGGAACACCTTTATATGCATCAACTGAAACTGAAAAAAAAAATGATAAATTCTAAATGCTGAAATACCACATTAGTAGGTATAAATGAGAATACTATCCTAGGGAAGATTAAGTCATAACATAGTTAGTTTTCATATGCAAATCAAAGTTTGACATTATCATTTCAAATCTTTCTTATGGAGATGTATTTTGAAAAGTGTAATAGGAACCTAATAAAACCTGAAAGCTGAAAAAAGAAAAAAAAAATGACTTCAGAATGGAAAATGTATGTAATAAGTAGGAAAGATTGGGTAGAGGCAGTAATGAGGATATAATATTTTACTAATGTGGCTACTTTTCTCCAAGAGTCTCAGAGTACTTTGCAGATATTATATAGCCTCATGTTCCCATTTAAGCTAAGTATTATTTTTGTGCCCATTTTTAGAAAAGAATATGCTGACACACAGAGGTCACAGAATGAGTCAAGTGGCAATCCAGTTCCCTCTGTCACCAAGAGACACACTTGAGAGGTGAGCTGCAATGGAAAATAGGTACTGCTTAATTTAAAGGTGTCTTCACATAGCATAGCCCATGCACGTGTTATGAGTAAAATCACATTTGAATGAAACCATGGTGTTCTACATAGGTATGAAAAGGGAGAAGGGAGGGGAGCACATATCCGTTTTATTTGCCATTAGGGCTGTGCAAAGCTTTGGTCGCCAATTCGATTCGGAGGAAATTCAGCCCGATTCGGCAACTGAATCTCCAAATCCAAATTGAATTAGAAGACCCTTTAATCTCTCTGAATCGAATCAGAAGCCTCTGATTTGATTTGGAGAGATTTAATGATTTGGACATAGATTCAGCTTTATATGTTTTTTTACATACCTCAAGGTACCAGGTGGCTTATGAACGCTGAGATGGTGGGGCGGATGAAGTGCCCCACAGGAGTGCAGGGGAGGTCCCCAGCGCACTCATCAATGGACCCAGAAGTGGAGCAGAAGCACTTTTGGTCCACTTCCAGGTCCACTGTGGAGCACAGTGGGGATTCCCCCCCACCCCTACCCCCCAGCTCAGCGATTGGTACCTACTGGGTCTGGGGGTCCCCCAGGGTCCCCCAGCAGCCAATTGCCAGGTCGGTTGCAGCCCCCACCCCCCAGTGTGCTCCCCAGTGGACCCAGAAGTGGACAGAAAGTACTTCCAGTCCACTTCTGGGTTCATCACTAAGCATTCTCATAAGCATTCTCACCCCATTCTCATAAAAGCACTAGACAACTGCAGCATTGATGCTTACACAGTCAGATGGGTGTCTAATTGGCTCAATGGTCACACCCAGAGAGTGATGGTTGACAGGTCATTTTTGACGTGGAGGGGTGTGGGCAGTGGAATTCCCCAGAGCTCGATCCTCAGGCCTGTGCTATTCAACATCTTTAGCAGCAGCTTGGAGGTGGGTGTGGAAAGCACGCTGTCCAAATTCGCTGATGACACAAAGATGTGGGGAGAATTGGGCACACTGGAGGGGAGGGACAGAATCCGACTAGATCTAGACAGGTTACAGAGGTGGGCAGATGAGAATAGAATGGGATTCAATGCAGATAAGAGCAAGGTGCTGCATCTAGGGAGAAGGAACCAGCAACACACTTATAGGCTGTGGAACACCCTTCTCCACAACACAGTGGCTGAAAGGGATTTTGGAGTCATTGTTGACTCCAGGATGAACATGAACCACCAACATGAGGAAGCAGTCATAAGGCAAACTGCACCTTGTCGTGCATCTACTGATTCATCACAAGCCTGTCCAGGGAGGTGATCCTTCCCCACTATGCAGCACTGGTCAGGCTGCTGTTGGGGTATTGCATCCAGTTCTGGGTGCTGCACTTCAAGAGGGATGTGGCTAGCATTGAGAGTGTCCAGAGGAGGGCCACTCACATGGTCAGGAGGCAGCAGGCCAGGCCCTATGAAGATAGACTAAAGGGCCTGAATCTATTCAGCCTCCACAAGAGAAGACTGAGAGGAGATCTGGTGACCATCTGTAAACTCACCAGGGGGGACCAGCGGAAAATAAGTGAGGCTCTGTTCCCCTGGGCACCACCTGGGATAACAAGGAATAAAGATCACAAATTGATTGAGAGCAGGTTCAGGCTTGGTATCAGGAGGCATTACTTTACAGTTAGGGCTGCCAGGCTCTGCAATGTACTCCCAAGGGAGGTGGTGCTCTCCCCTACCGTGGGGATCTTCAAGAGGAGATTGGATAGGTATCTGGCTGGGGTATTATGATCCTAGCACTCATTCCTTCCCAAGGCAGAGGGTCAGACTTGATGATCTGTTCAGGTCCCTTCTGACCCTAGAAACTATGAAACATGCAGGAGGTGCCCCTGCACTCCTGTGAAATGCTCCATCCACCCCAGCATCGCAGCATTCACAAGCCACACCTGTTACCTTGAGGTATGTAGAAAAAACATTTAAAGGTGTGTCTATGGCCAAATCAATGATTCTTCGAATCCGTGTCAAATCTTCAGATTTGGATTCAGCCAATTCGAATTGGGATATTGATCCAAATCAGTTAATCAAATCACTGTCCACCAAATCAGGCCAAATCCGAATCGAATATGGCCTGCTTCGCAGACCCTTATTTGCCACGTTGAAAACTTGAAAAAAAACTTAAGTTGAACAAAGCATTTAGTCTTTGGTGTATTTATACACATTTTTGTAGTCTGGAAACAATATTCTGAATAAAAACAATCAACATATTTCTTTTAGTTATTTTCAAAATAGGGTTTTAACTTTTGGCATTTTTTTTTTCCTTTACAAAAACAATTTTAAAAAGTGGTAATAATTAATAGGTTATTTTAATCTACCCACATCTTAATTGTTTTGGTGACAAACATTTCAGCTAAATGTTTGTTTTTTCTGGGCAGGTCTACACGCGCAATTAATGTGCTTCAGTGAAGTCTGGCACAGTTTGCTGTTGTGTCACCTGCTCCCGGGTGCAGCATCTTATAGAATAATAGAAAAAAAGAACCAGAAGGGACCTGTAAGATCATCAATTCCAGTCCCCCACTGCTCAGATGGGCTCAGCAAGATGCCTATCCAGCCTCATCTTGAACACCTCCAAGGGGGATGATAGCACCACCTCTGCCGAGAGTGTGTTCCAGATTCTGGTGACCCTTATAGAGAAGTTCTTACTTATAACTATCCTGAATTTACCCTCTATTACCTTATGCCCCTTGGTCCTCATCCTCCCTTGGGAGGCCTTCCTGAAGAGTTGCTCCCCTAGTTCCTGGTGCTCACCTCTGATGTTCTTCTAGGTGACTATCAAGTCACTTCTTAGTCTTCTCTTACTCAGGCTGAACAGACCCAGTTCCTGGAGTCTCTCCTCATAGGGCCTATCCTCCATGCCCTTGACCATATGGGTGGCCCTTCTTTGTACCGTCTCAAGCTTATTCGTGTCCTTCTTGACATGCAGTGCCCAGAACTGGACACAGTACTCCAGCTGAGGCCTCACCAGTGCTGAGTAGAGAGGGATCTATTGGCCACACATCCACTGATGCATACCAGAGTTCTATTTGCCCTTCTGGCAAGCTCATTGCACTGCTGACTCATATTCATCTTTTGGTCAATCATGAGCCCCAGGTCTTGCTCAGATGCTGTACCAGCCAGTGGAGCACTACCCATCATGTAGTAGTGATGAGGGTTCTTCCTACCCAGGTGAAGGACCTTGCACGTATCCCTGTTAAACTGCATTCAATTTCATTCTGCCCAAGATTCCAGTCTGTCAAGGTCATCCTGGATCCTAGCCTTATCTTCCAATGTGCCCATGTTTCCCCACAGCTTGGTATCATCCATGAACTTAATCACTGAGCGCTCCACCCCATCATCCAAGTCATTAATATATTGAAGAGCATGGGTCCTAGCACTGATCCCTGTGGGACACCACTGGAGATGGCCCTCCAAGAGGAGACCACCCCATCAATTACCATGCTCTAGGAGCAGCCTCTGTGTGAATTGTCCACCCACCTCACTGTACACTGGTCCAGCCCAGCAGCCTCCAGTTTGTTTCAGAGTATCCCGTGGGACACAGAATCAAAGACTTTACTGAAGTCTAAGTAAATCACATCAACCTTGTGTCCAGATGGCTAGTTACCTGGTTGTAGAAGGACACAAAGTTTGTCAGGCATGATCTACCCTCAACAAAGTCATACTAGTTCCTTCTTAATTCTTTGTCAGCTACCAGCTTGTCACTGATGGTCTCCTTAATACATTTTTCAAAGATTTTACCCAGGACTGAGGTCAGACTAACCAGTCTGTAGTTTGCAGTTTCCATTTTTTGAAGATTGGCACCACATTGGCCATCTTCCAGTTGTCCAAGACCACTCCTGAGTTTCATAGCTCTGCAAACAGCTTGACCAGTGGCACTGCTATAAGCTTAACCAGTTCTTTCAGGACTCTTGGGTGCAGGTGGTCAAACCCAGCAGATTTGAAAACATCCAAATGTCGTAGGAGTTTCCTTACCTGCTCAGGACTGATTTCATGTGGCCTGTTGTCTTCACCATGCTCCTCAGGCCTCTGGCCAGGTGAAAAGTCCTTGTTTGATTTCAGGAATACTGACGTGAAGTATGTATTTAGGAGTTCTGCTTTTTTCAGGGGCATCATAGAAGGACTTTTATTGTCTTTTATTGTCTTTTATTTTGGTGGCCAGCTTGATCTCCATGCTTGCCTTATCCTTCCATGTTTTATATCTACAGGCCATAGAGAGACAGGTGTATTCTTCCCTGGTTGCCGAGCCTTTCTTCCAGTGCTTGTATGTTTCTATTTTTCTTCTTGGCCCTGAGCTCATGTGAAGACACTGCACCCAGGAACAGCTGACATGGAGCAGAGGGCCCAGGGCATCAGCCTGGGGCTGGATAAGGAACAAGGGTGCTACAATGTGGGGCTAAGTGGCAGGCAGCTCCTGCACTATAGCACCTTCATGCCCCAGCCAGCCCTGGTCACTGTATGCACATGAGTTTGATTGCATGTAACTACTCTGCTATCAAGTTATCTCAGGCAGTAGTATCCTACAGTGGAGTTAATTTGTTTAGGATGCAGACAGAAGCGACAATTTTTGCCCAATCTGACCACAGAAAGCAGTCTATAGCCGTTACCAAACATAAGTGCATGGCTAAAAACAACTTAAAAATGGCCAATTAGGTGAAAATCTGACCCCTCGTTGCATGAGGTATCAGATAAAGATGTTTCAAAATGTAGCATCTTCTGTAACTTGGGTCTGCAGAGCTCCCAGCCTGTCACTGCTTTCAGAATAGGAAGGGGGAAAGGGAGTTGAAGGAATTCAGTGTAGGGTTTTTTCAGGCACCCCTGGAAGGTGGGTGGATGTATTTGAGCACCCCCCGCAGGTGATGCCAAGAATGAGCTCCCTCCCCTGCCTTCCCCCCTCCCATTATGAAAACAGGGAGCCCTGGCCATTGCTGTGGGAACCTGGCTACAGGCTCAGCAGCTATATTCCCCACCCCCTGTAATGAACAGTGAACTTGTTTGTCTGGAGTAATGTTGTAACTCAGAGCACTTTGTAGAAATCATTCTGATTTACAGCTGGGAGCTGCACTTCTGTCTTCACCTTTACTGAGTCCTAATATAGGCATATGTGTAGACTGTGATCTTTACTGCAGAGCTAATTAGTCAACTTGGGAGTAAAGTGCATGTGTAAATGTGCCCTCTATGTACAGTGTATATGTGAATATTGGGTAAGGGTGCTTTTACTGTCTGGTAATAGAACCAAATTTCAAGACTTGTGCCATTACTTCCATATTTCCAGTTTGGTGACATTCAATCCTGTTAGTGGTATCCATTCTGTAGGATTTGGGGAATCACTTCCCTAACATTCAGCACACTGAGCTTGGCTGGGTACTGAATATCTGATTTGGAAGAAGTAACAAACTGCGAAGTAGCAGCAATGTTCTTCCATCAATATCTCAGTCCTTTCACCTTTTGGGGTTGGGAATGCAAGCACCATCTTGTCTGTTTAATAACAACCCCAAATACACCACTCTTGTATCTCTCACATTCCTGGGGACAGTTGCACAAAAAGTCTACAAAACTGATCATTAGACTAAGCAGGGAGGCTTTATAACTCTACTGATACACTGTAAATCCTGACACCTGATCAACAGCAGAGGTTGTTTCTGGGTAGAAACCTCAGTACTTGCTGAGAAAAGCATCTATTAATATATTTGAGCCTTAGTCTCTCCATCAACAATATGTACAGAATAGTACTTGCATACCTCAGTGGAAAGGCAAGATGCACTCTAGAAAATTATTCTGAAATCCTTCTATAAAAGAGCAAAGTATTATTATTATTATGTATTACCCTTAAGGCAAAGACAGTATAATGAGCCACTATTTTGTAGTTCTCATCAGGAACTGTAAGAAAAATTGTGCCCTGTCGCCACAGTGCAGGATCATGAGGCCTACATGATGGCAATGTGTGCACCAAAAAATTGAGCATATACACTTAATAAGAAAAGCATAACTACTCAATTGAGAAGGACAGCAAAGAATGAATTTCATTGTTTCCCTGTTTCTGAAAGGGCAAGTATCAGCCACACACTAAAGTAAAAATTAACAAAATATTATATTTCTGCCATTGAAACAGAGCAGAAAACAAGGCAATCAGAACTATGAAGAGTTGACAACTCACCAGCCACTGGTAAATAACTGCCCAGAATTCTGAGGGAAGTACTAAATGAAAGCAAAAGCCTTGTTTAAGGTGTCCAGTGACTTGCTATACATGACCTTAGAGCAAGAAGAGAAGCATGGATTTTTATTTAAGAAAGAAAAGCCAAGGAAAGGATGATGAGAAAAATGGGATTGAGGAAGGCTGAGTGACAATGACCATATCTCCAGGAGCAGTGGACTGTGCAGTTGTTAGTGCACAATCATTTAGTACTTACATAACTGAGAACTAAATGCCAGAGCAGAAACTCGAGTTACTGCCCAGTAGCGTCCCTGCATGGTTTTTTTCTGATGCTACTGTGCAGTAGCAATGAGCTGCACACAGTAGCTCATTACTACTGTGCAGTAGCATTACATCATGGTTGGTGCTTCCCCCTCCTCCTAACACTACTGCGCAGTAACTCATTGATACTGTGCAATAGAGCTCTGTGAAATTTCACTGGTTGTTTCATTTTGACACTCTTTCAACTCATTTCAAGCTCGAAACAGCAAAATTGAAATGAAGAGAAGGGCTTTGAAACAGCCTCGAAACAAAATGAGGCTATTCGAAGCATTTCAAAAGTTTTGAAACATTAGGAGTTTCAAAGCAGCCAGCAGCCAGGTGGTAGGACATGGAGAGCCAGGGCTCCACAGCCCCATGTAGCTCATCCAGGCAGGAAGCACAGCTCTGGCCCTCCCCACCTCCCATGGCCAGGATGTGGGGAAGCCAATCACAGTACAGGGAAAGGGAACTGAGCCCTGGGCTCAGTTCCCTTCCCCAGCACTGCAATTGGGCTGGGGATCCAATCACCCAGTTCCCCTTCCCATCCTTATGATCATTCTGGGGAAGGCAACTCAGCCCAGCTGGGCTGAGTTCCCCTGCCCAGTGATACAATCCCACTGGAGAAAGGAACTCAGCTCAGCTGGGCTGAG
The DNA here is from genome assembly GCF_030867095.1 of Alligator mississippiensis. NCBI lineage: Eukaryota > Metazoa > Chordata > Crocodylia > Alligatoridae > Alligator > Alligator mississippiensis. The sequence continues at coordinate 64,388,475 of NC_081833.1, read as the reverse complement.
TTGCCTTCCCCAGCATGATCATAGTGCTGGGAAGAGGAACTCAGCTCAGCTGGGCTGAGTTGCCTTCCCTAGCCCGATCGTAGTGCTGAGGATGGGAACTGAGCGATCAGTCTCATTTTCCTTCCCCAGCTCCCCTGTCCCAGGCGGCAGCACCCAGCTTCCCTCCCTCATCTGGCAAGCAGACCAGGGGCCTGCAACCCCAGGAGGACTGGTACAGCTCATGCAGCCCTCCCAGGCTTGCAGGCCCCAATCTGCCTGCTGGATGAAAGAAACTGTTTTAAGCTTTCCCATTATAGCCTATTGGCAAAATGTTGAAACAGTGTCACTGTTTCGACAAAACGAAACAGAACAGCAGTTTTGAAACAAAATGAAATTCAAAACAAAATACTGTTCCATCAAATCCTCGACATGCAAGTTGAAACACAATGGTGTCATTTCGCACAGCCCTACTGCACAGTAGCATGTTATGTAGACATGGCCAATGAGACTAGAAAATGTTTACCTTCCTAGGGGGTCCATGTGGAATTATAACTGTATGAAAACTTAACCATTCAATATCATTTTCCACAAAGTAGCTTGCAAAAAAATCTGCATCAGTCTACACTTTAGGAAAATAAAATAAGTAATTTGCACAGGCCACAGAACACATCTGAAGGCACAGACATTTCTGGGATGAAATTCAAGAGGGAAAAGCACATGCAGTAATAGAAAATAATGCAGGAAAGGGTTAGTTGCAATGTTAGAAAACAGCATATTGGGGTCACTTTTGTTTACTGTATAATGCCTTGACCTAAATTTGCAAATGATATAAATAGAGAAGGGAAGATAAAGGAATTATAGAAGAACAGGACAAATGCATTTGAAGTGGTCTAAATATATTCAATTTAGAAGCTGATAAGTAGCTTGTTCAGTTCAGTACACAGAAATGTGAAGTAATAAGATTACGGACCAAAAATAATCAAAGAAGATATAGCCAAAAGGAAAACATGACAAATAATATAATCCATAATGACTGGGTCCTTTTCACTGAGGAAAAAGCAGCACTTTCCAATACAACCTGTTGCATGAGATCTTGTTAGCTTCATGGAACACTGTGAAAGAAAATGTCAATTCCCTTTGCTTCCTTATCCACTTAGCCCCTTGTTTAGAAAGTTATATAAGCAGTTGGATCACTTCAGGCTGGTGACTCCCATTCCCCATTCCATAGGTAGGGAGTAGTAAAGCCCTGCAAAAACCACTGAATTAAGTATGTTATCTTAGATAATTGGCTTGCACACTGGATGTTCTGTGCACTAATTGACTATAGGAGATACACAAGGAGTAGTTATGTATGTATTAGTAGTATGTATTTACTTCAGATTACAGAATTTATAGTATGGGGCAAAGGTCCCTGAACCTATGAAATGACAAATTAACCCTTGTAGACAAAAAAAATATATACTGTTCACTCCATTTAGTACAAATAGTTTAAAAACAAAAAAAAAAGTTGTTTTGATTTCCATAGACTGGTGGCATCACGTCCTTTGCAATCCAGGTGAGATGAAGCTGTAGGTTGCAGAGGGTGATTCATTTGATCATTCAGAGTCTTTTTTATATATATATATTTTGAGTATCAGAAACTTGAGTCAAGATCAAGTTCTGCTAAAGGAATGCTTGTTATTGTTGAGGTGCCCAGATACAGTGGAAAGAATACATATGAGTTTTTATCAGAAGTGATCCTTTACCCAAATAATTAAGGAACCAGTTAGCCTATGTCTAGTTCAAAGCCAGTTTACTATTTATATTTTTAAGAGACAGTTGCTGTGTTGGAGGAATTACACTGAGCGTTTTCAGTACACTATTGTCTAGCAAAATAACTCCTTAATTGGATTTGTTCAAAGTAATGATAACAAGATTTAAAACACAGGGTTGACACAAGAAAATATAGTGTAGAAAGACCATTCTGTGTCTTGAGCTGTCAACTAAAACTATATTGAATTTTGCAGAGCAAATTCAAATAAAAGTGTTGAGATTAAAAGTGATATAGCAGCAACAGTGAGATCAGAATCCCTCCAAAAATTAGATTAAAACCTCCTCTGGGCCATAAAAACCTTATTATCTCGACATGACTAGATCAATCATTGCAAAACAATTATCTTAACAAGTTAAACTAGTGCATTGGTATGATACAGAGAAAGTTAGACCATAATTTTCCTCTAGTTGGTATGAAAAAATAGGATATAAAGTCCAGACAATGTAGAATTCCAAGTAAAACAGACACTTCTCAACTTCATTGTGACAAATAAGCCACAAAGTCAATCTGTAAACATCAATACAAGCCTTCTTTAAGCAACAAAAGTTTGGGTTATATTGAATTGTGAAGTAGGACAAGAACAGTAACTCTTATGGCTTATTCATTTTTGTACAAACTTATTTAACACTATTGTTATCTCTTCACTTCCATTACTCCAAGTAGCCCCGTTTCAGTGAAAACAATGACACATTGTATTTCAGTGGTGCCTATCATGAGAGGACATCAAGGAATATGCTATATATTTCCAAATTAATTTGATATAACTTCATATTTTATCTAATGTCTTGGAATCCGATGTGTGGTAGTATCATTGCTTTACGTCTGGGAACCAAAGCACAAAAAGGGTACGGGTGACCTGAGAATGGCCACTAAAGTTAGTGACGGAGCTAGAAGTTCAACCTAATTTCAGAGCATTGTAACCCTATTCTTAGCCACAACTCTGCACTCAAAAATAAACATTTGCTTTGTTGATTGGATAGTGTATTAAGCTTAATTTGATTTGTTCTATTTGAAATCTTCTTTTCATAACATATTTTTGTTCTTTTTGTGAAGCAACATTTTTCCAAATCCTACAAGTTTTATGAAAAAAAACTCACTAATTTGGTTTCAAATGTGCAGATTTTTGTCTAGGTTAATTGCATAAAAAATAATTCTAAGATGAACATGATTTATGCCAAAGGACATGTTGCACATGAGCTCTTATTATAGCAATCCATTAGCATCCGTTGACATTTTTGCCTGGTGGGCTGGCTGGTGGTCAGTCTGCAGGCAAAAGCAGCCAGTGGTCCTGATCTGGAAGTCAGAGGGGGGTGCAGCAGGGCCCCATCTGGATGTGTGGAGGAGGGTGGGGGGCAGCTCAACCCCCAAAGCACCTACAGGGGAAAGGGGTCTTCACACAGCTACACCCCAACCCTGTGAAAGGAAGCGGCATAACCCAGCTCTGATCCAGGGGTGTGGCCTGGCCCCAACTCAACCGTGCAGAAGGAATAAGTTGTGTCCTAGCACTGACTTAGGCACATGGGAGGCGGGGCATGGCCCAGCTCCAATCCAGCCATGGGGCTTGGGAGTTTAGCAGGGGTGGGGTGGGAGGGGTGGTAGCAGTATTAATTGCCACTGCTCCCTCACTGCCAAATTTCCTGACCCATGGGGCGCCCCAATAGCTGAATGCTATGGCACCGTAGCCTGGGTTTGGCCCACAGATTGGAGGTTGAGCACCTACATTAGCATCATTTCCAAATAATATATAAGCTTTGTCTATATTTTACACCTTTTGAGGAGCCTATTTAACCATCATGTTTATAAGCAGAATTCCCCCTTGAAAACAGTCAATTACTTTCAAAGGGGAGTTTGGCCTAAAAGACAGGAATTTAACATGAAATCAATATGAATATAATTGGGAGTTCTTTAAAAAAAAATTATGAATGTTGGGTCCCAAATGAGCAAAAAGTAATTCCTTTGCATTATGAATTAATTGTCTTGAAGTGATCATTACGAGAAATGATGCAATTTTTTTATATTCACTGAATAAGATCACTGATGAGCTTGTGACAAACTCTTCATATCAATTTTGAACTAAACATTATTCCAGTATGCAGATACTGTAGGATATATTTATTTTGAACACATTTTTATTACCAACTTTTATAAATTCCTGGAAATAAAGATTCAGTACATTCAAAATACTGGAAGTCATTAACAATGGTGGGAGTAGAGATGATACTGAAATAAATGGCTTCACAGATCCATGAAGGACAGCTGGTATCAGATAGCCATACATAAATAATAAGTTTAACATTTCATTTTTGTATAATTGCCACGTAGTTCTTCAGGTTTTATTAGCCCAGACAACTCATAATAATTATGATAAACAGACATTGTCATTAAAAATCAGGAGAAATTTGATAAGATTAAGTATAATGCAATACATCTTCCTTGCTTGCAGATTCAGTATAATAAATTACCCTTAGGCTTCAGAACGAGGCATTGTATAATTGAGGAAAACAGATCAATTTTTAAGGATACTTATTTAAATGCAAAATAGACTTTTTGAGAATGGTAAACTTGATTAAAATCCCCCTTTAAGTGCAAATCATAAACAACAATATCTAATACTCACAGGCCATAACCATCATATTAATAATACAACTTATTGTTTAGATATAACTGTAAGGCCTTAATGACATGGCAGCTGTAATTTACTTTAAAAATTAGAAATTATGAACTCTGAAATCTTCTAATGTGACTGAAATGCACACAATGACTAAGTGCATCTTGTAGTTTGTAACTGAAAGGCTTTGGATCATAGTTTGAAGACTCGTGATTTGAAGGTGCCACACATCAGTTTCCTCCCTGTGATTTTATGTTCTGTATGTCTGTAGTTTGTGGTGGTTTGGCTTTTTTTGTTTTGTTTAGTTTTACAATATATTGAGTTTAGGTCTAAATCTGAAAAAGGGCTGATGAGGCTAAAATGAGACTTAGGTACCAATAAATCTCCTCAATTCAAAAGTATAATCTCTGGGTATGATCTGCTGAACGGGTTAGTGAAAACAGGCAGGTCAGATTCCTGTGTAGCTAGATCACAAGTATAAGAGATTCAACGAAGTTGGGCCTTTAGCAATAAGCCCCAAATAGCCATAGGGGAAGTTGTTGCTTCTTAAAGATTGGCTACATTACTTCAAAATTATGTATGGCTATATAATTGCCAAAGGCAAAGGTTGCATATATACATGTATTGGTATAAGTTATGTCAGGATTGTTGCAGTGTAGTTATTAGATTGTTAAGAGTAGAATTAGAGTAGGACTCTAAATAGAGATTTAGTATTTGGAAGCATTCACCAGTATTGGATAGAGCAAAATTCAATCGTGTTTTAAATGATTCTGTCTTGTACTGTGATCATTCCCCTGCATGATGACCCCTCTGTATATCCTTTTATGTTTAGGAGAGAGCCACATTACCTCTTAATTGTTATCCTTATGTTCTGGAATATTAACTCAAAAAATAAATATCAGCAAAACCAAGCTTAGATGATGATGATGATTATAATAATAATAATAATAACAATACTATTATTATTATTATTAGACAAATCAATAAGATGTCCTCAGATATAGCACAGTCAGAACAGTTTCTTTCTTATCAGGCTTTCTCTACACAATTTGTTCTGACTGATCCAACCTTGGACAGACCCTCTGTTCCTTTTCCAAATAGTTGTCTGATAAAGATAAGAGCTTCTCTTGTCCTACTCACAGGAGCAGAAAAAAGTGACCATCTCTGGGGAATATGAGATGAAAAGAATAAAATTTCACTGCTTCCAAATTAGGATCCTTCTGCCGACTGAAATCTTATGGATTCAGAGAAGACCCTTAAACCCAGCATTTTCCGCCACAGCTGAAGCACCAGCATGTTTTGCAGGGAAAGCAACATATATAGACTCATGTTCACCAACAAATATGGTCTTTAACATCCCTTCACAAAATGTCACCATCCTCATCCCTGCCATCTCATGATTATAAACAGTTTCAAGAGATTTTCAGCAGAATCATATAGATTTTTCAACTGGAATTAAAGACTATACATATATATATATTTGATGTTATTTATTCTGCCCTAGCAAATTGAATGGAGGCGACTATCATTGAAGACAAATCTTACCTGCCTCAGAATGGTGTTGTACAGAATAATGATTACTAAATATTTGTAGATTCTTGTCACTTCTCCATAATTTCTCTTCAGACACTAGGGCTGAATTGTGGAAGGGAATAACACTAAAACCATGAAACTCAGTTCATGCTTTGGCAGATGCATGCTGTTTGCTACATGGAAGCACTGTTGAGCTTATGATGCATTTACCACAAATAACTGCATTTTACCTCCTAGGGCCAATTTTGGAAGAATGTAAAGAAAATGTTATCTCACATAATGTCTTATGACAATACTGTCAACACGGTAGTACTCCTCATGGACTGCCATGCACAGCTATCTTAATAGTTGTGTTTGGCAATGTGCAGCATAAATACCTTATGCACTTTCTCAAGCTCTTTCTCTGATTCATATTTACGCCAATGAAAAGCCAGCCATCTGAAAACACTGTGACAACTCATTTTGCTGTAAGGGCTAGCTAAATCAATGAACCATTTTGTTTTACACTACCACAATGTGTTCAGTATTGTCCACACATGCCTTGAAGAGCCTCCAATCAAAAAAGAAAAGAAACAGATGCAGAGAAGAGAAATAGAGGAATAAAACCTATACTTTTATGATCTCTCAAAATAAATGTCACCCATCCATAACACCTATTTCTATTAGCTCTCCATTCTACAGTAGATAGGGAAGTAGGAATTCTTCAGGAAAGATTGGAAGAAAGAGAAAAAATAATGCAGAAGAAAAAATGCAGCTAAAGGTGCAGTGTTGAGACTGGCACTGTTGGTACAGAAGAATGATTGAGGGTAAAGCAAGAGATGTGAATAAGTAAGTAGGAAGATGTAAACTTGTGAATAGTGCTGAAGGAAAGAAGTAGAAGCTTGGCCTTGATGTGATAGAAAGGAGAGATCACCAAAGAGTTATGGAGGGACATGGTCTAATAATTGGAAATGCAGTAGATAGGGTTATTTTTTTCTGTTTCTTTGGGGTTTTTTGTTTTGTTTTTGTTTTGTGGGTTTTTTTTTGTTTTGGGGGGTTTTTTTTGTTTTTTTTATTTTATGGGGACAGTTATTAAGGTGCTAGAGAGGCAAAGAATGGGACGCAAATGGGTTCCAGAAGAGACATTTGATAAAATATTTACAATAAAAATACAGGTTAAGTTCTCATAATAAATATTTATATTTAAGCAGATCTTTCTTATTTAGATAACGATACCATTGCATGCAGGATTAGATGGACTACTGATCTCAGCGATTAAGGCATTCCTCCATCTCTGTAATAGCAAATAGCAGACTAGTTATTTCAAGCAGGACTGTCCAACTGGCAGCCCATAGGCCATATGCAATCTCTGTGCTCTCACCCAACCACTGCTCCCCACATTACTCTGGCTGTAACAGAAACCAGAGACTCTGGATTCCCCCTCCCTCCTCAGGCTGCTCCTTGCTGCCCTTGTTCCAGGAACAGGGCACCAGGGCCAGCCCATCCATGCCTGAGAAACCTGCAGCCAGAGGGGGCCCTGCAGCCAAGGGGCCCCATGCAGCCGGTCACTCACCACACCCCGACACCCCAGGCCGCCAGTGCTGCTACCAGCTTCATTGGCCCGCATTAATGCATGGGGAAATTGGGCACGTGCCCAGGGGCCCCTTCCAACTCAGGGCCCCCGGATCCTTTTAAACTTAATGCCTATTTTCAGCAAAAAGTTTAAAACTATGGCTTTCACATTTGCTTCCCTGGCAGCTGGAAGCAGGGCCCCCCCCTCCACCAATAGGGCTGAGGGAAGGGGGACAGGTCTGGGGTCTTGCCTGTAGAGCCATACCTGCAGGATGAGTGGTGCCGCACCTGGGCAGGAGGGGGCCAAGATGGGCTGGGAGAGCCTGCCTCACTTGGAAGGCAGTTGGAGCCAGGCCGGCTGGGCCAGAAGCAGTGTGCCATGCTTCACCTCTGTGAACCATAGTGCTAGAGCCCCCCAAAATTCATGTTAGCCCCCCACAGCTGAGCTACCCCTCCCAGGGCTGCCTGCCTGCCTGCAGAGACATGGCGTGGCACTCCCCACTGGGCCCAAACCAGTCCAGTCCTCTGAATCTGTAGAGCTGCTCAGGATGGCCAAGCAGCAGTCCCCTGCAAGTGAGTGACAGGGAGGGTGGCGGGGGGAGAGGGTGGAGGGCTGTCTGTGTGGGGGGAGGGCTGTGTGTGTGTGATATCTTTTATTAGACCAACTAAATAGGTAGAAACATTTTTCTTAGTAAGCTTTTGAGTTTAAAAAGCCTTGGTCAAGCTGGGGAAGCATCTGCAGTTGGTGTGTGTGCTTTTCCAAAGAGGATGCAGCGGTGGCAGATGACAGATCAAGGAGCAATGGTCTCAAGTTGCAGCAAAGGAAGATTAGTTTAGATATAAGGAAAAAACGTTCTCACTAGGAGGACAGTAAAGCACTAGAACAGGTTTTCCATAGAGGTTGTGGGATCCCCATCCTTGGAGGCATTTAAGAACCAGCTAGACAAAGCCCTGGCTGGATTGATCTAGTTAGAGATCTTCCTGCTTTGAGTAGGGGGCTGGACTAGAGGTCCCTGCCAACCCTAATTTTCTATGTTTCTAAGTTGAAACAACTGGATGACTCAGAAGGCAAGGGATACACATAAAACATTTTATAATTGCATTCATTGGTACAGTCCAACCCAGGCCAGTTAGGTATCTGTTTGACCTAAGTGGAGTGGTCTAAGCCTTTTTTCTAGTGCATGTTCCAAAAATCACAACCAATGAAAATAAGCATTAATAGCTAAATTATGGAAGTCTTGAACAAGATTTCCAGCTGTGTGATTTCCACTGAATGTTGTGAGAAAGCACACTTTTAGAAAAAATTGTTAAGCTTTGAAAGCTTGCCCTTAAGGTTATAAATAGGAATAAAAAAGCTTTTATGTATCTTCCACATATGATATTTTGAAAGAAATTAAACATCAAACGCTACATTTAGGTAATGTCATTAAGATGCTTCTAAAAACAGAAAAAGGCATGGAAATTCAAAGTTAACACTGACAATCCATCTTCAATGTATTCCCATACAAAATGTA